>NC_141756.1:121323258-121483437 GCF_982258835.1 Parasteatoda tepidariorum | reverse complement strand
TTTCAATGTTAACGTAAAGATCGATTTCAGATCTTAATATTGACCCATAATATTTAAATTGGTCCACATATTATATTACAGGGTGATAGTGTACCCTTCCCCAGGAAATAATTATAGGTGAATTAGGGGGTACACTATGTATATTTTAAATAGTGCATTAAAACAAGGAAATTCAAAGACACTTTTCAATGTTAACTAACGCCACGGTATCGGATCTTAATATTGGCCTATAATATTTTAGTTGGTCCAGGTATTATATTACAGGGTAATAGTGTACACTTCTACAGGAAATAATTATAGGTCAATTAGGGGGCACACAGCGTGACCCTAAAGTTTACTATGTATGCCTATGTGAAATAAAGTGTTCTGAGAAGCTTAAAATGAAGAAATAAGACTTCTAAAATGCTTTAAAAATTCAAAGACATCTTTCAATGGTTAACTAACACAAGGCGCGATATCAGACCTTAATATTGACCTATAATATTTTAGTTGGACCAGGTATTATATTACAGGGTAATAGTGTACCCTACGACGGGAAATAATTATATGTCAATTAGAGGGAACACAATGAGTTCCTTTATTTTACTATGTGTGCGTATCTAAAATAAGTGTTCGGAAGAGCTTAAAATGAGGAAATTCGCCTTCTAAAACCCTTTAAAGATTGGAAGCGCGAAGTCCCTCTTCACTGTTAGCCCGATTTCGGACCTTAATATTGACCTATAATATTTTAATTGGACCAGGTATTATATTGCAGGGTAATAGTGTACCCTACCACAGGAAATAATTATAGGTGAATTAGGGGGTACACTATGTATATTTTAAATAGTGCATTAAAACAAGGAAATTCGAAGACACTTTTCAATGCTAACAAACGGCACGATATCTGACCTTAAAAATGACTTAATTCACTATTGCTGAAAACGAGGAAATTCGCCTTCTAAAACCCTTTAAAGATAGGAAGCGCGAAATCACTTTTCAATGTTAACGTAAAGATCGATTTCAGATCTTAATATTGACCCATAATATTTAAATTGGTCCACATATTATATTACAGGGTGATAGTGTATCCTACCACTGGAAATAATTATAGGTGAATTAGGGGGTACACTATGTATATTTTAAATAGTGCATTAAAACAAGGAAATTCAAAGACACTTTTCAATGTTAACTAACGTCACGGTATCGGATCTTAATATTGGCCAATAATATTTTAGTTGGTCCAGGTATTATATTACAGGGTAATAGTGTACACTTCTACAGAAAATAATTATAGGTCAATTAAGGGGCACACAGCGTGACCCTAAAGTTTACTATGTATGCCTATGTGAAATAAAGTGCTCTGAGAAGCTTAAAATTAAGAAATAAGACTTCTAAAATGCTTTAAAAATTCAAAGACATCTTTCAATGGTTAACTAACGCAAGGCGCGATATCAGACCTTAATATTGACCTAAATATTTTAGTTGGACCAGGTATTATATTACAGGGTAATAGTGTACCCTACCACGGGAATTAATTATATGTCAATTAGAGGGAACACAATGAGTTCCTGTATTTTACTATGTGTGCGTATCTAAAATAAGTGTTCGGAAGAGCATAAAATGAGGATATTCGCCTTCTAAAACCTTTTAAAGATAGGAAGCGCGAAGTCCCTCTTCCCTGTTAGCCCGATTTCGGACCTTAATATTGACCTATAATATTTTAATTGGACCAGCTATTATATTGCAGGGTAGTAGTGTACACTTCTACAGGAAATAATTATAGGTCAATTAGGGGGCACACAGCGTGACCCTAAAGTTTACTATGTATGCCTATGTGAAATAAAGTGTTCTGAGAAGCTTAAAATGAAGAAATAAGACTTCTAAAATGCTTTAAAAATTCAAAGACATCTTTCAATGGTTAACTAACGCAAGGCGCGATATCAGACCTTAATATTGAATTATAATATTTTAGTTGGACCAGGTATTATATTTTAGGGTAATAGTGTACCCTACCACGGGAAATAATTATATGTCAATTAGAGGGAACACAATGAGTTCCTGTATTTTACTATGTGTGCGTATCTAAAATAAGTGATCGGAAGAGCTTAAAATGAGGAAATTCGCCTTCTAAAACCCTTTAAAGATAGGAAGCGCGAAGTCCCTCTTCACTGTTAGCCCGATTTCGGACCTTAATATTGACCTATAATATTTTAATTGGACCAGGTATTATATTGCAGGGTAATAGTGTACCCTACCACAGGAAATAATTATAGGTGAATTAGGGGGTACACTATGTATATTTTAAATAGTGCATTAAAACAAGGAAATTCGAAGACACTTTTCAATGTTAACTAACGCCGCGGTATCGGATCTTAATATTGGCCAATAATATTTTAGTTGGTCCAGGTATTATATTACAGGGTAATAGTGTACCCTCTACAGGAAATAATTATAGGTCAATTAGGGGGCACACAGCGTGACCCTAAAGTTTACTATGTATGCCTATGTGAAATAAAGTGTTCTGAGAAGCTTAAAATGAAGAAATAAGACTTCTAAAATGCTTTAAAAATTCAAAGACATCTTTCAATGGTTAACTAACGCAAGGCGCGATATCAGACCTTAATATTGACCTATAATATTTTAGTTGGACCAGGTATTATATTACAGGGTAATAGTGTACCCTACCACGAGAAATAATTATATGTCAATTAGAGGGAACAAAATGAGTTCCTGTATTTTACTATGTGTGCGTATCTAAAATAAGTGATCGGAAGAGCTTAAAATGAGGAAATTCGCCTTCTAAAACCCTTTAAAGATAGGAAGCGCGAAGTCCCTCTTCACTGTTAGCCCGATTTCGGACCTTAATATTGACCTATAATATTTTAATTGGACCAGGTATTATATTGCAGGGTAATAGTGTACCCTACCACAGGAAATAATTATAGGTGAATTAGGGGGTACACTATGTATATTTTAAATAGTGCATTAAAACAAGGAAATTCGAAGACACTTTTCAATGTTAACTAACGCCGCGGTATCGGATCTCAATATTGGCCTATAATATTTTAGTTGGTCCAGGTATTATATTACAGGGTAATAGTGTACCTTCTACAGGAAATAATTATAGGTCAATTAGGGGGCACACAGAGTGACCCTATGGTTTACTATGTATGCCTATGTGAAATAAAGTGTTCTGAGAAGCTTAAAATGAAGAAATAAGACTTCTAAAATGCTTTAAAAATTCAAAGACATCTTTCAATGGTTAACTAACGCAAGGCGCGATATCAGACCTTAATATTGACCTATAATATTTCAGTTGGACCAGGTATTATATTACAGGGTAATAGTGTACACTTCTACAGAAAATAATTATAGGTCAATTAAGGGGCACACAGCGTGACCCTAAAGTTTACTATGTATGCCTATGTGAAATAAAGTGCTCTGAGAAGCTTAAAATGAAGAAATAAGACTTCTAAAATGCTTTAAAAATTCAAAGACATCTTTCAATGGTTAACTAACGCAAGGCGCGATATCAGACCTTAATATTGACCTAAATATTTTAGTTGGACCAGGTATTATATTACAGGGTAATAGTGTACCCTACCACGGGAATTAATTATATGTCAATTAGAGGGAACACAATGAGTTCCTGTATTTTACTATGTGTGCGTATCTAAAATAAATGTTCGGAAGAGCATAAAATGAGGATATTCGCCTTCTAAAACCTTTTAAAGATAGGAAGCGCGAAGTCCCTCTTCCCTGTTAGCCCGATTTCGGACCTTAATATTGACATATAATATTTTAATTGGACCAGCTATTATATTGCAGGGTAGTAGTGTACACTTCTACAGGAAATAATTATAGGTCAATTAGGGGGCACACAGCGTGACCCTAAAGTTTACTATGTATGCCTATGTGAAATAAAGTGTTCTGAGAAGCTTAAAATGAAGAAATAAGACTTCTAAAATGCTTTAAAAATTCAAAGACATCTTTCAATGGTTAACTAACGCAAGGCGCGATATCAGACCTTAATATTGAATTATAATATTTTAGTTGGACCAGGTATTATATTACAGGGTAATAGTGTACCCTACCACGGGAAATAATTATATGTCAATTAGAGGGAACACAATGAGTTCCTGTATTTTACTATGTGTGCGTATCTAAAATAAGTGTTCGAAAGAGCTTAAAATGAGGAAATTCGCCTTCTAAAACCCTTTAAAGATAGGAAGCGCGAAGTCCCTCTTCACTGTTAGCCCGATTTCGGACCTTAATATTGACCTATAATATTTTAATTGGACCAGGTATTATATTGCAGGGTAATAGTGTACCCTACCACAGGAAATAATTATAGGTGAATTAGGGGGTACACTATGTATATTTTAAATAGTGCATTAAAACAAGGAAATTCGAAGACACTTTTCAATGTTAACTAACGCCGCGGTATCGGATCTCAATATTGGCCTATAATATTTTAGTTGGTCCAGGTATTATATTACAGGGTAATAGTGTACCTTCTACAGGAAATAATTATAGGTCAATTAGGGGGCACACAGAGTGACCCTATGGTTTACTATGTATGCCTATGTGAAATAAAGTGTTCTGAGAAGCTTAAAATGAAGAAATAAGACTTCTAAAATGCTTTAAAAATTCAAAGACATCTTTCAATGGTTAACTAACGCAAGGCGCGATATCAGACCCTAATATTGACCTATAATATTTTAGTTGGACCAGGTATTATATTACAGGGTAATAGTGTACCCTACCACGGGAAATAATTATATGTCAATTAGAGGGAACACAATGAGTTCCTGTATTTTACTATGTGTGCATATCTAAAATAAGTGTTCGGAAGAGCTTAAAATGAGGAAATTCGCCTTCTAAAACCCTTTAAAGATAGGAAGCGCGAAGTCCCTCTTCACTGTTAGCCCGATTTCGGACCTTAATATTGACCTATAATATTTTAATTGGACCAGGTATTATATTGCAGGGTAATAGTGTACCCTACCACAGGAAATAATTATAGGAGAATTAGGGGGTACACTATGCATATTTTGAATAGTGCATTAAAACAAGGAAATTCGAAGACACTTTTCAATGCTAACAAACGGCACGATATCTGACCTTAAAAATGACTTAATTCACTAATGCTCAAAACGAGGAATTTTGCCTTCCAAAACCCTTTAAAGATAGGAAGCGCGAAGTCACTTTTCAATGTTAACGTAAAGATCGATTTCAGATCTTAATATTGACCCATAATATTTAAATTGGACCACATATTATATTACAGGGTGATAGTGTACCCTGCCACAGGAAATAATTATAGGTGAATTAGGGGGTACACTATGTATGTTTTCAATAGTGCATTAAAACAAGGAAATTCGAAGACACTTTTCAATGCTAACAAACGCCACGGTATCTGATCTTAATATTGGCCTATAATATTTTAGTTGGACCAGGTATTATATTACAGGGTAATAGTGTACCCTACCACGGGAAATAATTATATGTCAATTAGAGGGAACACAATGAGTTCCTGTATTTTACTATGTGGGCGTATCTGAAATAAGTGTTCGGAAGAGCTTAAAATGAGGAAATTCGCCTTCTAAAACCCTTTAAAGATAGGAAGCGCGAAGTCCCTCTTAACTGTTAGCCCGATTTCGGACCTTCATATAGACCTATAATATTTTAATTGGACCAGGTATTATATTGCAGGGTAATAGTGTACCCTACCACAGGAAATAATTATAGGTGAATTAGGGGGTACACTATGTATATTTTAAATAGTGCATTAAAACAAGGAAATTCGAAGACACTTTTCAATGTTAACTAACGCCGCGGTATCGGATCTCTATATTGGCCTATAATATTTTAGTTGGTCCAGGTATTATATTACAGGGTAATAGTGTACCTTCTACAGGAAATAAATATAGGTGAACTAGGGGGTACACTATGTATATTTTAAATAGTGCATTAAAACAAGGAATTCGAAGACACTTTTCAATGTTAACTAACGCCGCGGTATCGGATCTTACTATTGGCCTATAATATTTTAGTTGGTCCAGGTATTATATTACAGGGTAATAGTGAACCCTCTACAGGAAATAATTATAGGTCAATTAGGGGGCACACAGCGTGACCCTAAAGTTTACTATGCATGCCTATGTGAAATAAAGTGTTCTGAGAAGCTTAAAATGAAGAAATAAGACTTCTAAAATGCTTTAAAAATTCAAAGACATCTTTCAATGGTTAGCTAACGCAAGGCGCGATATCAGACCTTAATATTGACCTATAATATTTTAGTTGGACCAGGTATTATATTACAGGGTAATAGTGTACCCTACCACGAGAAATAATTATATGTCAATTAGAGGGAACAAAATGAGTTCCTCTATTTTACTATGTGTGCGTATCTAAAATAAGTGTTCGGAAGAGCTTAAATGAGGAAATTCGCCTTCTAAAACCCTTTAAAGATAGGAAGCGCGAAGTCCCTCTTCACTGTTAGCCCGATTTCGGACCTTAATATTGACCTATAATATTTTAATTGGACCAGGTATTATATTGCAGGGTAATAGTGTACCCTACCACAGGAAATAATTATAGGAGAATTAGGGGGTACACTATGCATATTTTAAATAGTGCATTAAAACAAGGAAATTCGAAGACACTTTTCAATGCTAACAAACGGCACGATATCTGACCTTAAAAATGACTTAATTCACTAATGCTCAAAACGAGGAATTTCGCCTTCTAAAACCCTTTAAAGATAGGAAGCGCGAAGTCACTTTTCAATGTTAACGTAAAGATCGATTTCAGATCTTAATATTGACCCATAATATTTAAATTGGACCACATATTATATTACAGGGTGATAGTGTACCCTACCTCAGGAAATAATTATAGGTGAATTAGGGGGTACACTATGTATATTTTAAATAGTGCATTAAAACAAGGAAATTCGAAGACACTTTTCAATGCTAACAAACGGCACGATATCTGACCTTAAAAATGACTTAATTCACTATTGCTCAAAACGAGGAAATTCGCCTTCTAAAATCCTTTAAAGATAGGAAGCGCGAAGTCACTTTTAAATGTTAACGTAAAGATCGATTTCAGATCTTAATATTGACCCATAATATTTAAATTGGACCACATATTATATTACAGGGTGATAGTGTACCCTGCCACAGGAAATAATTATAGGTGAATTAGGGGGTACACAATGTATGTTTTCAATAGTGCATTAAAACAAGGAAATTCGAAGACACTTTTCAATGCTAACAAACGCCACGGTATCTGATCTTAATATTGGCCTATAATATTTTAGTTGGACCAGGTATTATATTACAGGGTAATAGTGTACCCTACCACGGGAAATAATTATATGTCAATTAGAGGGAACACAATGAGTTCCTGTATTTTACTATGTGTGCGTATCTAAAATAAGTGTTCGGAAGAGCTTAAAATGAGGAAATTCGCCTTCTAAAACCCTTTAAAGATAGGAAGCGCGAAGTCCCTCTTAACTGTTAGCCCGATTTCGGACCTTAATATTGACCTATAATATTTTAATTGGACCAGGTATTATATTGCAGGGTAATAGTGTACCCTACCACAGGAAATAATTATAGGTGAATTAGGGGGTACACTATGTATATTTTAAATTGTGCATTAAAACAATGAAATTCGAAAACACTTTTCAATGTTAACTAACGCCACGGTATCGGATCTTAATATTGGCCTATAATATTTTTGTTGGTCCAGGTATTATATTACAGGGTAATAGTGTACACTTCTACAGGAAATAATTATAGGTCAATTAGGGGGCACACAGCGTGACCCTAAAGTTTACTATGTATGCCTATGTGAAATAAAGTGTTATGAGAAGCTTAAAATGAAGAAATAAGACTTCTAAAATTCTTTAAAAACTCAAAGACATCTTTCAATGGTTAACTAACGCAAGGCGCGATATCAGACCTTAATATTGACCTATACTATTTTAGCTGGACCAGGTATTATATTACAGGGTAATAGTGTGCCCTACCACGGGGAATAATTATATGTCAATTAGAGGGAACACAATGAGTTCCTGTATTTTACTATGTGTGCGTATCTGAAATAAGTTTTCGGAAGAGCTTAAAATGAGGAAATTCGCCTTCTAAAACCCTTTAAAGATAGGAAGCGCGAAGTCCCTCTTCACTGTTAGCCCGATTTCGGACCTTAATATTGATCTATAATATTTTAATTGGACCAGGTATTATATTGCAGGGTAATAGTGTACACATCTACAGGAAATAATTATAGATCAATTTGGGGGCACACATCGTGAACCTAAAGTTTACTATGTAAGCCTATGTGAAATAAAGTGTTCTGAGAAGCTTAAAATGAAGAAATAAGACTTCTAAAATGCTTTAAAAATTCAAAGACAACTTTCAATGGTTAACTAACGCAAGGCGCGATATCAGACCTTAATATTGACCTATAATATTTTAGTTGGACCAGGTATTATATTACAGGGTAATAGTGTACCCTACCACGGGAAATAATTATATGTCAATTAGAGGGAACAAAATGAGTTCCTGTATTTTACTATGTGTGCGTATCTAAAATAAGTGTTCGGAAGAGCTTAAAATGAGAAAATTCGCCTTCTAAAACCCTTTAAAGATAGAAAGCGCAAAGTCCCTCTTCACTGTTAGCCCGATTTCGGACCTTAATATTGACCTATAATATTTTAATTGGACCAGGTATTATATTGCAGGGTAATAGTGTACACTTCTACAGGAAATAATTATAGGTCAATTAGGGGGCACACATCGAGACCCTAAAGTTTACTATGTGTGCCTATGTCAAATAAAGTGTTCTGAGAAGCTTAAAATGAAGAAATAAGACTTCAAAAATGCTTTAAAAATTCAAAGACAGCTTTCAATGGTTAACTAACGCAAGGCGCGATATCAGAACTTAATATTGACCTATAATATTTTAGTTGGACCAGGTATTATATTACAGGGTAATAGTGTACCCTACCACGGGAAATAATTATATGTCAATTTGAGGGAACACAATGAGTTCCTGTATTTTACTATGTGTGCGTATCTAAAATAAGTGTTCGGAAGAGCTTAAAATGAGGAAATTCGCCTTCTAAAACCCTTTAAAGATAGGAAGCGCGAAGTCCCTCTTCACTGTTAGCCCGATTTCGGAATTTAATATTGACCTATAATATTTTAATTGGACCAGGTATTATATTGCAGGGTAATAGTGTACCCTACCACAGGAAATAATTATAGGTGAATTAGGGGGTACACTATGTATATTTTAAATAGAGCATTAAAACAAGGAAATTCGAAGACACTTTTCAATGTTAACTAACGCCGCGGTATCGGATCTTAATATTGGCCTATAATATTTTAGTTGGTCCAGGTATTATATTACAGGGTAATAGTGTACCTTCTACAGGAAATAATTATAGGTCAATTAGGGGGCACACAGCGTGACCCTAAAGTTTACTATGTATGCCTATGTGAAATAAAGTGTTCTGAGAAGCTTAAAATGAAGAAATAAGACTTCTAAAATGCTTTAAAAATTCAAAGACATCTTTCAATGGTTAACTAACGCAAGGCGCGATATCAGACCTTAATATTGACCTATAATATTTTAGTTGGACCAGATATTATATTACAGGGTAAGAGTGTACCCTGCAACGAGAAATAATTATATGTCAATTAGAAGGAACAAAATGAGTTCCTGTATTTTACTATGTGTGCGTATCTAAAATAAGTGTTCGGAAGAGCTTAAAATGAGGAAATTCGCCTTCTAAAACCCTTTAAAGATAGGATGCGCGAAGTCCCTCTTCACTGTTAGCCCGATTTCGGACCTTAATATTGACCTATAATATTTTATTTGGACCAGGTATTATATTGCAGGGTAATAGTGTACCCTACCACAGGAAATAATTATAGGTGAATTAGGGGGTACACTATGTATATTTAAAATAGTGCATTAAAACAAGGAAATTCGAAGACACTTTTCAATGTTAACTAACGCCGCGGTATCGGATCTTAATATTGTCCTATAATATTTTAGTTGGTCCAGGTATTATATTACAGGGTAATAGTGTACCTTCTACAGGAAATAATTATAGGTCAATTCGGGGGCACACAGCGTGACCCTAAAGTTTACCTATGCCTATATGAAATAAAGTGTTCTGAGAAGCTTAAAATAAAGAAATAAGACTTCTAAAATGCTTTAAAAACTCAAAGACATCTTTCAATGGTTAACTAACGCAGGGCGCGATATCAGACCTTAATATTGACCTATACTATTTTGGTTGGACCAGGTATTATATTACAGGGTAATAGTGTGCCCTACCACGGGGAATAATTATATGTCAATTAGAGGGAACACAATGAGTTCCTGTATTTTACTATGTGTGCGTATCTGAAATAAGTGTTCGGAAGAGCTTAAAATGAGGAAATTCGCCTTCTAAAACCCTTTAAAGATAGGAAGCGCGAAGCCCCTCTTCACTGTTAGCCCGATTTCGGACCTTAATATTGACCTATAATATTTTATTTGGACCAGGTATTATATTGCAGGGTAATAGTGTACACATCTACAGGAAATAATTATAGGTCAATTAGGGGGCACACATCGTGAACCTAAAGTTTACTATGTAAGCCTATGTGAAATAAAGTGTTCTGAGAAGCTTAAAATGAAGAAATAAGACTTCTAAAATACTTTAAAAATTCAAAGACAACTTTCAATGGTTAACTAACGCAAGGCGCGATATCAGACCTTAATATTGACCTATAATATTTTAGTTGGACCAGGTATTATATTACAGGGTAATAGTGTACCCTACCACGGGAAATAGTTATATGTCAATTAGAGGGGACATAATGAGTTCCTGTATTTTACTATGTGTGCGTATCTAAAATAAGTGTTCGGAAGAGCTTAAAATGAGTAAATTCGCCTTCTAAAACCCTTTAAAGATAGAAAGCGCGAAGTCCCTCTTCCCTGTTAGCCCGATTTCGGACCTTAATATTGACCTATCATATTTTAATTGGACCAGGTATTATATTGCAGGGTAATAGTGTACCGTACCACAGGAAATAATTATAGGTGAATTAGGGGGTACACTATGTATATTTTAAATAGTGCATTAAAGCAAGGAAATTCGAAGACACTTTTCAATGCTAACAAACGGCAGGATATCTGACCTTAAAAATGACTTAATTCACTATTGCTCAAAACGAGGAAATTCGCCTTCTAAAACCCTTTAAAGATAGGAAGCGCGAAGTCACTTTTCAATGTTAACGTAAAGATCGATTTCAGATCTTAATATTGACCCATAATATTTAAATTGGACCACATATTATATTACAGGGTGATAGTGTACCCTGTCACAGGAAATAATTATAGGTGAATTAGGGGGTACACTATGTATGATTTCAATAGTGCATTAAAACAATTAAATTCGAAGACACTTTTCAATGCTAACAAACGCCACGGTATCTGATCTTAATATTGGCCTATAATATTTTAGTTGGACCAGGTATTATATTACAGGGTAATAGTGTACCCTACCACGGGAAATAATTATATGTCAATTAGAGGGAACACAATGAGTTCCTGTATTTTACTATGTGTGCGTATCTAAAATAAGTGTTCGGAAGAGCTTAAAATGAGGAAATTCGCCTTCTAAAACCCTTTAAATATAGGAAGCGCGAAGTCCCTCTTCACTGTTAGCCCGATTTCGGACCTTAATATTGACCCATAATATTTTAATTGGACCAGGTATTATATTGCAGGGTAATAGTGTACACTTCTACAGGAAATAATTATAGGTCAATTAGGAGGCACACAGCGTGACCCTAAAGTTTACTATGTATGCCTATGTGAAATAAAGTGTTCTGAGAAGCTTAAAATGAAGAAATAAGACTTCTAAAATGCTTTAAAAATTCAAAGACATCTTTCAATGGTTAACTAACGCAAGGCGCGATATCAGACCTTAATATTGACCTATAATATTTTAGTTGGACCAGGTATTATATTACAGGGTAATAGTGTACCCTACCACGGGAAATAATTATATGTCAATTAGAGGGAACAAAATGAGTTCCTGTATTTTACTATGTGTGCGTATCTAAAATAAGTGTTCGGAAGAGCTTAAAATGAGGAAATTCGCCTTCTAAAACCCTTTAAAGATAGAAAGCGCGAAGTCCCTCTTCACTGTTAGCCCGATTTCGGACCTTAATATTGACCTATAATATTTTAATTGAACCAGGTATTATATTGCAGGGTAATAGTGTACCCTACCACAGGAAATAATTATAGGTGAATTAGGGGGTACACTATGTATATTTTAAATAGTGCATTAAAACAAGGAAATTCGAAGACACTTTTCAATGTTAACTAACGCCGCGGTATCGGATCTTAATATTCGCCTATAATATTTTAGTTGGTCCAGGTATTATATTACAGGGTAATAGTGTACCTTCTACAGGAAATAATTATAGGTCAATTAGGGGGCACACAGCGTGACCCTAAAGTTTACTATGTATGCCTATGTGAAATAAAGTGTTCTGAGAAGCTTGAAATGAAGAAATAAGACTTCTAAAATGCTTTAAAAATTCAAAGACATCTTTCAATGGTTAACTAACGCAAGGCGCGATATCAGATCTTAATATTGACCTATAATATTTTAGTTGGACCAGGTATTATATTACAGGGTAATAGTGTACCCTACCACGAGAAATAATTATATGTCAATTAGAGGGAACAAAATGAGTTCCTGTATTTTACTATGTGTGCGTATCTAAAATAAGTGTTCGGAAGAGCTTAAAATGAGGAAATTCGCCTTCTAAAACCCTTTAAAGATAGGATGCGCGAAGTCCCTCTTCACTGTTAGCCCGATTTCGGACCTTAATATTGACCTATAATATTTTAATTGGACCAGGTATTATATTGCAGGGTAATAGTGTACCCTACCACAGGAAATAATTATAGGTGAATTAGGGGGTACACTATGTATATTTAAAATAGTGCATTAAAACAAGGAAATTCGAAGACACTTTTCAATGTTAACTAACGCCGCGGTATCGGATCTTAATATTGGCCTATAATATTTTAGTTGGTCCAGGTATTATATTACAGGGTAATAGTGTACCTTCTACAGGAAATAATTATAGGTCAATTCGGGGGCACACAGCGTGACCCTAAAGTTTACTATGTATGCCTATGTGAAATAAAGTGTTCTGAGAAGCTTAAAATGAAGAAATAAGACTTCTAAAATGCTTTAAAAATTCAAAGACATCTTTCAATGGTTAACTAACTTAAGGCGCGATATCAGACCTTAATATTGACCTATAATATTTTAGTTGGACCAGGTATTATATTACAGGATAATAGCGTACCCTACCACGGGAAATAATTATATGTCAATTAGAGGGAACACAATGAGTTCCTGTATTTTACTATGTGTGCGTATCTAAAATAAGTGTTCGGAAGAGCTTAAAATGAGGAAATTCGCCTTCTAAAATCCTTTAAAGATAGGAAGCGCGAAGTCCCTCTTCACTGTTAGCCCGATTTCGGAATTTAATATTGACCTATAATATTTTAATTGGACCAGGTATTATATTGCAGGGTAATAGTGTACCCTACCACAGGAAATAATTATAGGTGAATTAGGGCGTACACTGTGTATATTTTAAATAGTGCATTAAAACAAGGAAATTCGAAGACACTTTTCAATGTTAACTAACGCCGCGGTATCGGATCTTAATATTGGCCTATAATATTTTAGTTGGTCCAGGTATTATATTACAGGGTAATAGTGTACCTTTTACAGGAAATAATTATAGGTCAATTAGGGGGCACACAGCGTGACCCTAAAGTTTACTATGTATGCCTATGTGAAATAAAGTGTTCTGAGAAGCTTAAAATGAAGAAATAAGACTTCTAAAATGCTTTAAAAATTCAAAGACATCTTTTAATGGTGAACTAACGCAAGGCGCGATATCAGATCTTAATATTGACCTATAATATTTTAGTTGGACCAGGTATTATATTGCAGGGTAATAGTGTACCCTTCCACGGGAAATAATTATATGTCAATTAGAGGGAACACAATGAGTTCCTGTATTTTACTATGTGTGCGTATCTAAAATAAGTGTTCGGAAGAGCTTAAAATGAGGAAATTCGCCTTCTAAAACCCTTTAAAAATAGGAAGCGCGAAGTCCCTCTTCACTGTTAGCCCGATTTCGGACCTTAATATTGACCTATAATATTTTAATTGGACCAGGTATTATATTGCAGGGTAATAGTGTACACTTCTACAGGAAATGATTATAGGTCAATTAGGGGGCTCACAGCGTGACCCTAAAGTTTACTATGTATGCCTATGTGAAATAAAGTGTTCTGAGAAGCTTAAAATGAAGAAATAAGACTTCTAAAATGCTTTAAAAATTCAAAGACATATTTCAATGGTTAACTAACGCAAGGCGCGATATCAGACCTTAATATTGACCTATAATATTTTAGTTGGACCAGGTATTATATTACAGGGTAATAGTGTACCCTACCTCGGGAAATAATTATATGTCAATTAGAGGGAACACAATGAGTTCTTGTATTTTACTATGTGTGCGTATCTAAAATAAGTGTTCGGAAGAGCTTAAAATGAGGAAATTCGCCTTCTAAAACCCTTTAAAGATAGGAAGCGCGAAGTCCCTCTTCACTGTTAGCCCGATTTCGGACCTTAATATTGAGCTATAATATTTTAATTGGACCAGGTATTATATTGCAGGGTAATAGTGTACCCTACCACAGGAAATAATTATAGGTGAATTAGGGGGTACACTATGTATATTTTAAATAGTGCATTAAAACAAGGAAATTCGAAGACACTTTTCAATGCTAACAAACGGCACGTTATCTGACCTTAAAAATGACTTAATTCACTATTGCTCAAAACGAGGAAATTCGCCTTCTAAATCCCTTTAAAGATAAGAAGCGCGAAGTCACTTTTCAATGTTAACGTAAAGATCGATTTCAGATCTTAATATTGACCCATAATATTTAAATTGGACCACATATTATATTACAGGGTGATAGTGTACCCTACCACAGGAAATAATTATAGGTGAATTAGGGGGTGCACTATGTATATTTTAAATAGTGCATTAAAACAAGGAAATTCGAAGACACTTTTCAATGTTAACTAACGCCACGGTATCTGATCTTAATATTGGCCTATAATATTTTAGTTGGTCCAGGTATTATATTACAGGGTAATAGTGTACACTTCTACAGGAAATAATTATAGGTCAATTAGGGGGCACACAGCGTGACCCTAAAGTTTACTATGTATGCCTATGTGAAATAAAGTGTTCTGAGAAGCTTAAAATGAAGAAATAAGACTTCTAAAATGCTTTAAAAATTCAAAGACATCTTTCAATGTTTAACTAACTTAAGGCGCGATATCAGACCTTAATATTGACCTATAATATTTTAGTTGGACCTGGTATTATATTACAGGGTAATAGTGTACCCTACCACGGGAATTAATTATATGTCAATTAGAGGGAACACAATGAGTTCCTGTATTTTACTATGCGTGCGTATCTAAAATAAGTGTTCGGAAGAGCTTAAAATGAGGAAATTCGCCTTCTAAAACCCATTAAAGATAGTAAGCGCGAAGTCCCTCTTCACTGTTAGCCCGATTTCGGACCTTAATATTGACCTATAATATTTTAATTGGACCAGGTATTACATTGCAGGGTAATAGTGTACCCTAATACAGGAAATAATTATAGGTTAATTGGGGAGTACACTATGTATATTTTAAATAGTGCATTAAAACAAGGAAATTCGAAGACACTTTTCAATGCTAACTAACGCCACGGTATCGGATCTTAATATTGGCCTATAATATTTTAGTTGGTCCAGGTATTATATTACAGGGTAATAGTGTACACTTCCACAGGAAATAATTATAGGTCAATTAGGGGGCTCACAGCGTGACCCTAAAGTTTACTATGTATGCCTATGTGAAATAAAGTGTTCTGAGAAGTTTAAAATGAAGAAATAAGACTTCTAAAATGCTTTAAAAATTCAAAGACATCTTTCAATAGTTAACTAACGCAAGGCGCGATATCAGACCTTAATATTGACCTATAATATTTTAGTTGGACCAGGTATTATATTACAGGGTAATAGTGTACCCTACCACGGGAAATAATTATATGTCAATTAGAGGGAGCACAATGAGTTCCTGTATTTTACTATGTGTGCGTATCTAAAATAAGTGTTCGGAAGAGCTTAAAATGAGGAAATTCGCCTTCTAAAACCCTTTAAAGATAGGAAACGTGAAGTCCCTCTTCACTGTTAGCCCGATTTCGGACCTTAATATTGACCTATAATATTTTAATTGGACCAGGTATTACATTGCAGGGTAATAGTGTACACTTCTACAGGAAATAATTATAGGTCAATTAGGGGGCACGCAGCGTGACCCTAAAGTTTACTATGTATGCCTATGTGAAATAAAGTGTTCTGAGAAGCTTAAAATGAAGAAATAAGACTTCTAAAATGCTTTAAAAATTCAAAGACATCTTTCAATAGTTAACTAACGCAAGGCGCGATATCAGACCTTAATATTGACCTATAATATTTTAGTTGGACCAGGTATTATATTACAGGGTAATAGTGTACCCTACCACGGGAAATAATTATATGTCAATTAGAGGGAACACAATGAGTTCCTGTATTTTACTATGTGTGCGTATTTAAAATAAGTGTTCGGAAGAGCTTAAAATGAGGAAATTCGCCTTCTAAAACCCTTTAAAGATCGGAAGCGTGATGTCCCTCTTCACTGTTAGCCCGATTTCGGACCTTAATATTGACCTATAATATTTTAATTGGACCAGGTATTATATTGCAGGGTAATAGTGTACACTTCTACAGGAAATAATTATAGGTCAATTAGGGGGCACGCAGCGTGACCCTAAAGTTTACTATGTATGCCTATGTGAAATAAAGTGTTCTGAGATGCTTAAAATGAAGAAATAAGACTTCTAAAATGCTTTAAAAATTCAAAGACATCTTTCAATGGTTAACTAACGCAAGGCGCGATATCAGACCTTAATATTGACCTATAATATTTTAGTTGGACCAGGTATTATATTACAGGGTAATAGTGTACCCTACCACGGAAATTAATTATATGTCAATTAGAGGGAACACAATGAGTTCCTGTATTTTACTATGTGTGCGTATCTAAAATAAGTGTTCGGAAGAGCTTAAAATGAGGAAATTCGCCTTCTAAAGCCCTTTAAAGATAGTAAGCGCGAAGTCCCTCTTCACTGTTAGCCCGATTTCGGACCTTAATATTGACCTATAATATTTTAATTGGACCAGGTATTACATTGCAGGGTAATAATGTACCCTAATACAGGAAATAATTATAGGTTAATTGGGGAGTACACTATGTATATTTTAAATAGTGCATTAAAACAAGGAAATTCGAAGACACTTTTCAATGCTAACTAACGCCACGGTATCGGATCTTAATATTGGTCTATAATATTTTAGTTGGTCCAGGTATTATATTACAGGGTAATAGTGTACACTTCTACAGGAAATAATTATAGGTCAATTAGGGGGCTCACAGCGTGACCCTAAAGTTTACTATGTATGCCTATGTGAAATAAAGTGTTCTGAGATGCTTAAAATGAAGAAATAAGACTTCTAAAATGCTTTAAAAATTCAAAGACATCTTTCAATAGTTAACTAACGCAAGGCGCGATATCAGACCTTAATATTGACCTATAATATTTTAGTTGGACCAGGTATTATATTACAGGGTAATAGTGTACCCTACCACGGGAAATAATTATATGTCAATTAGAGGGAGCACAATGAGTTCCTGTATTTTACTATGTGTGCGTATCTAAAATAAGTGTTCGGAAGAGCTTAAAATGAGGAAATTCGCCTTCTAAAACCCTTTAAAGATAGGAAACGTGAAGTCCCTCTTCACTGTTAGCCCGATTTCGGACCTTAATATTGACCTATAATATTTTAATTGGACCAGGTATTACATTGCAGGGTAATAGTGTACACTTCTACAGGAAATAATTATAGGTCAATTAGGGGGCACGCAGCGTGACCCTAAAGTTTACTATGTATGCCTATGTGAAATAAAGTGTTCTGAGAAGCTTAAAATGAAGAAATAAGACTTCTAAAATGCTTTAAAAATTCAAAGACATCTTTCAATAGTTAACTAACGCAAGGCGCGATATCAGACCTTAATATTGACCTATAATATTTTAGTTGGACCAGGTATTATATTACAGGGTAATAGTGTACCCTACCACGGGAAATAATTATATGTCAATTAGAGGGAACACAATGAGTTCCTGTATTTTACTATGTGTGCGTATTTAAAATAAGTGTTCGGAAGAGCTTAAAATGAGGAAATTCGCCTTCTAAAACCCTTTAAAGATCGGAAGCGTGATGTCCCTCTTCACTGTTAGCCCGATTTCGGACCTTAATATTGACCTATAATATTTTAATTGGACCAGGTATTATATTGCAGGGTAATAGTGTACACTTCTACAGGAAATAATTATAGGTCAATTAGGGGGCACGCAGCGTGACCCTAAAGTTTACTATGTATGCCTATGTGAAATAAAGTGTTCTGAGATGCTTAAAATGAAGAAATAAGACTTCTAAAATGCTTTAAAAATTCAAAGACATCTTTCAATGGTTAACTAACGCAAGGCGCGATATCAGACCTTAATATTGACCTATAATATTTTAGTTGGACCAGGTATTATATTACAGGGTAATAGTGTACCCTACCACGGAAATTAATTATATGTCAATTAGAGGGAACACAATGAGTTCCTGTATTTTACTATGTGTGCGTATCTAAAATAAGTGTTCGGAAGAGCTTAAAATGAGGAAATTCGCCTTCTAAAGCCCTTTAAAGATAGTAAGCGCGAAGTCCCTCTTCACTGTTAGCCCGATTTCGGACCTTAATATTGACCTATAATATTTTAATTGGACCAGGTATTACATTGCAGGGTAATAATGTACCCTAATACAGGAAATAATTATAGGTTAATTGGGGAGTACACTATGTATATTTTAAATAGTGCATTAAAACAAGGAAATTCGAAGACACTTTTCAATGCTAACTAACGCCACGGTATCGGATCTTAATATTGGTCTATAATATTTTAGTTGGTCCAGGTATTATATTACAGGGTAATAGTGTACACTTCTACAGGAAATAATTATAGGTCAATTAGGGGGCTCACAGCGTGACCCTAAAGTTTACTATGTATGCCTATGTGAAATAAAGTGTTCTGAGATGCTTAAAATGAAGAAATAAGACTTCTAAAATGCTTTAAAAATTCAAAGACATCTTTCAATGGTTAACTAACGCAAGGCGCGATATCAGACCTTAATATTGACCTATAATATTTTAGTTGGACCAGGTATTATATTACAGGGTAATAGTGTAACCTACCACGGAAATTAATTATATGTCAATTAGAGGGAACACAATGAGTTCCTGTATTTTACTATGTGTGCGTATCTAAAATAAGTGTTCGGAAGAGCTTAAAATGAGGAAATTCGCCTTCTAAAACCCTTTAAAGATCGGAAGCGTGATGTCCCTCTTCACTGTTAGCCCGATTTCGGACCTTAATATTGACCTATAATATTTTAATTGAACCAGGTATTATATTGCAGGGTAATAGTGTACACTTCTACAGGAAATAATTATAGGTCAATTAGGGGGCACGCAGCGTGACCCTAAAGTTTACTATGTATGCCTATGTGAAATAAAGTGTTCTGAGAAGCTTCAAATGAAGAAATAAGACTTCTAAAATGCTTTAAAAATTCAAAGACATCTTTCAATGGTTAACTAACGCAAGGCGCGATATCAGACCTTAATATTGACCTATAATATTTTAGTTGGACCAGGTATTATATTGCAGGGTAATAGTGTACCCTACCACGGGAAATAATTATATGTCAATTAGAGGGAACACAATGAGTTCCTGTATTTTACTATGTGTGCGTATCTAAAATAAGTGTTCGGAAGAGCTTAAAATGAGGAAATTCGCCTTCTAAAACCCTTTAAAGATAGGAAGCGCGAAGTCCCTCTTCACTGTTAGCCCGATTTCGGACCTTAATATTGACCTATAATATTTTAATTGGACCAGGTATTATATTGCAGGGTAATAGTGCACCCTACCACAGGAAATAATTATAGGTGAATTAGGGGGTACACTATGTATATTTTAATTAGTGCATTAAAACAAGGAAATTCGAAGACACTTTTCAATGCTAACAAACGGCACGATATCTGACCTTAAAAATGACTTAATTCACTATTGCTCAAAACGAGGAAATTCGCCTTCTAAAACCCTTTAAAGATAGGAAGCGCGAAGTAGCTTTTCAATGTTAACGTAAAGATCGATTGCAGATCTTAATATTGACCCATAATATTTAAATTGGACCACATATTATATTACAGGGTGATAGTGTACCCTACCACAGGAAATAATTATATTAGAATTAGGGGGTACACTATGTATATTTTAAATAGTGCATTAAAACAAGGAAATTCGAAGACACTTTTCAATGCTAACAAACGCCACGGTTTCGGATCTTAATATTGGCCTATAATATTTTAGTTGGACCAGGTATTATATTACAGGGTAATAGTGTACCCTACTACGGGAAATAATTATATGTCAATTAGAGGGAACACAATGAGTTCCTGTATTTTACTATGTGTGCGTATCTAAAATAAGTGTTCGGAAGAGCTTAAAATGAGGAAATTCGCCTTCTAAAACCCTTTAAAGATAGGAAGCGCGAAGTCCCTCTTCACTGTTAGCCCGATTTCGGACCTTAATATTGACCTATAATATTTTAATTGGACCAGGTATTATATTGCAGGGTAATAGTGTACCCTACCACAGGAAATAATTATAGGTGAATTAGGGGGTACACTATGTATATTTTAAATAGTGCATTAAAACAAGGAAATTCGAAGACACTTTTCAATGTTAACTAACGCCACGGTATCGGATCTTAATATTGGCCTATAATATTTTAGTTGGTCCAGGTATTATATTACAGGGTAATAGTGTACACTTCTACAGGAAATAATTATAGGTCAATTAGGGGGCACACAGCGTGACCCTAAAGTTTACTATGTATGCCTATGTGAAATAAAGTGTTCTGAGAAGCTTAAAATGAAGAAATAAGACTTCTAAAATGCTTTAAAAATTCAAAGACATCTTTCAATGGTTAACTAACGCAAGGCGCGATATCAGACCTTAATATTGACCTATAAGATTTTAGTTGGACCAGGTATTATATTACAGGGTAATAGTGTACCCTACCACGGGAAATAATTATATGTCAATTAGAGGGAACACAATGAGTTCCTGTATTTTACTATGTGTGCGTATCTAAAATAAGTGTTCGGAAGAGCTTAAAACGAGGAAATTCGCCTTCTAAAACCCTTTAAAAATAGGAAGCGCGAAGTCCCTCTTCACTGTTAGCCCGATTTCGGACCTTAATATTGACCTATAATATTTTAATTGGACCAGGTATTATATTGCAGGGTAATAGTGTACCCTACCACAGGAAATAATTATAGGTGAATTAGGGGGTACACTATGTATATTTTAAATAGTGCATTAAAACAAGGAAATTCGAAGACACTTTTCAATATTAACTAACGCCACGGTATCGGATCTTAATATTGGCCTATAATATTTTAGTTGGTCCAGGTATTATATTACAGGGTAGAAGAGTACACTTCTGCAGGAAATAATTATAGGTCAATTAGGGGGCACACAGCGTGACCCTAAAGTTTACCATGTATGCCTATGTGAAATAAAGTGTTCTGAGAAGCTTTAAATGAAGAAATAAGACTTCTAAAATGCTTTAAAAATTCAAAGACATCTTTCAATGGTTAACTAACGCAAGGCGCGATATCAGACCTTAATATTGACCTATAATATTTTAGTTGGACCAGGTATTATATTACAGGGTAATAGTGTACCCTACCACGGGAAATAATTATATGTCAATTAGAGGGAACACAATGAGTTCCTGTATTTTACTATGTGTGCGAATCTAAAAAAAGTGTTCGGAAGAGCTTAAAATGAGGAAATTCGCCTTCTAAAACCCTTTAAAGATAGGAAGCGCGAAGTCCCTCTTCACTCTTAGCCCGATTTCGTACCTTAATATTGACCTATAATATTTTAATTGGACCAGGTATTATATTGCAGGGTAATAGTGTACACTTCTACAGGAAATAATTATAGGTCAATTAGGGGGCACACAGCGTGACCCTAAAGTTTACTATGTATGCCTATGTGAAATAAAGTGTTCTGAGAAGCTTAAAATGAAGAAATAAGACTTCTAAAATGCTTTAAAAATTCAAAGACATCTTTCAATGGTTAACTAACGCAAGGCGCGATATCAGACCTTAATATTGACCTATAATATTTTAGTTGGACCAGGTATTACGTTACAGGGTAATAGTGTACCCTACCACGGGAAATAATTATATGTCAATTAGAGGGAACACAATGAGTTCCTGTATTTTACTATGTGTGCGAATCTAAAAAAAGTGTTCGGAAGAGCTTAAAATGAGGAAATTCGCCTTCTAAAACCCTTTAAAGATAGGAAGCGCGAAGTCCCTCTTCACTCTTAGCCCGATTTCGGACCTTAATATTGACCTATAATATTTTAATTGGACCTGGTATTATATTGCAGGGTTAGAGTGTACCCTACCACAGGAAATAATTATAGGTGAATTAGGGGGTACACTATGTATATTTTAAATAGTGCATTAAAACAAGGAAATTCGAAGACCCTTTTCAATGTTAACTAACGCCACGGTATCGGATCTTAATATTGGCCTATAATATTTTAGTTGGTCCAGGTATTATATTACAGGGTAATAGTGTACACTTCTACAGGAAATAATTATAGGTCAATTAGGGGGCACACAGCGTGACCCTAAAGTTTAGTATGTATGCCTATGTGAAATAAAGTGCTCTGAGAAGCTTAAAATGAAGAAATAAGACTTCTAAAATGCTTTAAAAATTCAAAGACATCTTTCAATGGTTAACTAACGCAAGGCGCGATATCAGACCTTAATATTGACCTATAATATTTTAGTTGGACCAGGTATTATATTACAGGGTAATAGTGTACCCCACCACGGGAAATAATTATATGTCAATTAGAGGGAACACAATGAGTTCCTGTATTTTACTATGTGTGCGTATCTAAAATAAGTGTTCGGAAGAGCTTAAAATGAGGAAATTCGCCTTCTAAAACCCTTTAAAGATAGGAAGCGCGAAGTCCCTCTTCACTGTTAGCCCGATTTCGGACCTTAATATTGACCTATAATATTTTAATTGGACCAGGTATTATATTGCAGGGTAGTAGTGTTCCCTACCACAGGAAATAATTATAGGTGAATTAGGGGGTACACTATGTATATTTTAAATAGTGCATTAAAACAAGGAAATTCGAAGTCACTTTTCAATGTTAACGTAAACATCGATTTCAGATCTTAATATTGACCCATAATATTTAAATTGGACCACATATTATATTACAGGGTGATAGTGTACCCTAAAACAGGAAATAATTGTAGGTGAATTAGGGGGTACACTATGTATATTTTAAATCGTGCATTAAAACAAGGAAATTCGAAGACACTTTTCAATGCTAACAAACGCCACGGTATCGGATCTTAATATTGGCCTATAATATTTTAGCTGGACCAGGTATTATATTACAGGGTAATAGTGTACCCTACCTCGGGAAATAATTATATGTCAATTAGAGGGAACACAATGAGTTCCTGTATTTTACTATGTGTGCGTATCTAAAATAAGCGTTCGGAAGAGCTTAAAATGAAGAAATTCGCCTTCTAAAACCCTTTAAAGATAGGAAGCGCGAAGTCCCTCTTCACTGTTAGCCCGATTTCGGACCTTAACATTGACCTATAATATTTTAATTGGACCAGGTATTATATTGCAGGGTACTAGTGTACACTTCTACGGGAAATAATTATTGGTCAATTAGGGGGCATACAGCGTGACCCTAAAGTTTACTATGAATGCCTATGTGAAATAAAGTGTTCTGAGAAGCTTAAAATGAAGAAATAAGACTTCTAAAATGCTTTAAAAATTCAAAGACATATTTCAATGGTTAACTAACGCAAGGCGCGATATCAGACCTTAATATTGACCTATAATATTTTAGTTGGACCAGGTATTATATTACAGGGTAATAGTGTACCCTACCACGGGAAATAATTATATGTCAATTAGAGGGAACACAATGAGTTCCTGTATTTTATTATGTGTGCGTATCTAAAATAAGGGTTCGGAAGATCTTAAAATGAGGAAATTCGCCTTCTAAAACCCTTTAAAGATAGGAAGCGCGAAGTCCCTCTTCACTGTTAGCCCGATTTCGGACCTTAATATTGACCTATAATATTTTAATTGGACCAGGTATTATATTGCGGGGTAATAGTGTACACTTCTGCAGGAAATAATTATAGGTCAATAAGGGGGCACACAGCGTGACCCTAAAGTTTACTATGTATGCCAATGTGAAATAAAGTGTTCTGAGAAGCTTAAAATGAAGAAATAAGACTTCTAAAATGCTTTTAAAATTCAAAGACATCTTTCAATGGTTAACTAACGCAAGGCGCGATATCAGACCTTAATATTGACCTATAATATTTTAGTTGGACCAGGTATTATATTACAGGGTAATAGTGTACCCTACCACGGGAAATAATTATATGTCAATTAGAGGGAACACAATGAGTTCCTGTATTTTACTATGTGTGCGTATCTAAAATAA
This sequence comes from Parasteatoda tepidariorum, assembly GCF_982258835.1. NCBI lineage: Eukaryota > Metazoa > Arthropoda > Arachnida > Araneae > Theridiidae > Parasteatoda > Parasteatoda tepidariorum. The sequence goes on along the minus strand of NC_141756.1, from coordinate 121,458,543 downwards.
GTGTTCGGAAGAGCTTAAAATGAGGAAATTCGCCTTCTAAAACCCTTTAAAGATAGGAAGCGCGAAGTCCCACTTCACTGTTAGCCCGATTTCGGACCTTAATATTGAGCTATAAAATTTTAATTGGACCAGGTATTATATTGCAGGGTAATAGTGTACCCTACCACAGGAAATAATTATAGGTGAATTAGGGGGTACACTATGTATATTTTAAATAGTGCATTAAAACAAGGAAATTCGAAGACACTTTTCAATGTTAACTAACGCCACGGTATCGGATCTTAATATTGGCCTATAATATTTTAGTTGGTCCAGGTATTATATTACAGGGTAATAGTGTACACTTCTACAGGTAATAATTATAGGTCATATAGGGGGCACACAGCGTGACCCTAAAGTTTACTATGTATGCCTATGTGAAATAAAGTGTTCTGAGAAGCTTAAAATGAAGAAATAAGACTTCTAAAATGCTTTAAAAATTCAAAGACATCTTTCAATGGTTAACTAACGCATGGCGCGATATCAGACCTTAATATTGACCTATAATATTTTAGTTGGACCAGGTATTATATTACAGGGTAATAGTGTACCCTACCACGGGAAATAATTATATGTCAATTAGAGGGAACACAATGAGCTCCTGCATTTTACTATGTGTGCGTATCTAAAATAAGTGTTCGGAAGAGCTTAAAATGAGGAAATTCGCCTTCTAAAACCCTTTAAAGATAGGAAGTCCGAAGTCACTCTTCACTGTTAGCCCGATTTCGGACCTTAATATTGACCTATAATATTTTAATTGGACCAGGTATTATATTGCAGGGTAATAGTGTACACTTCTACAGGAACAAATTATAGGTCAATTAGGGGGCACACAGCGTGACCCTAAAGTTTACTATGTATGCCTATGTGAAATAAAGTGTTCTGAGAAGCTTAAAATGAAGAAATAAGACTTCTAAAATGCTTTAAAAATTCAAAGACATCTTTCAATGGTTAACTAACGCAAGGCGCGATATCAGACCTTAATATTGACCTATCATATTTTAGTTGGACCAGGTATTATATTACAGGGTAATAGTGTACAGTACCACGGGAAATAATTATATGTCAATTAGAGGAAACGGAATGAGTTCCTGTATTTTACTATGTGTGCGTATCTAAAATAAGTGTTCGGAAGAGATAAAAATGTGGAAATTCGCCTTCTAAAACCCTTTAAATATAGGAAGCGCGAAGTCCCTCTTCACTGTTAGCCCGATTTCGGACCCTAATATTGACCTATAATATTTTAATTGGACCAGGTATTATATTGCAGGGTAATAGTGTACCCTACTACAGGAAATAATTATAGGTGAAATAGGGGGTACACTATGTATATTTTAAATAGTGCATTAAAACAAGGAAATTCGAAGTCACTTTTCAATGTTAACGTAAAGATCGATTTCAGATCTTAATATTGACCCATAATATTTAAATTGGACCATATATTATATTACAGGGTGATAGTGTACCCTACCACAGGAAATAATTGTAGGTGAATTAGGGGGTACACTATGTATATTTTAAATAGTGCATTAAAACAAGGAAATTCGAAGACACTTTTCAATGTTAACTAACGCCACGGTATCGGATCTTAATATTGGCCTATAATATTTTAGTTGGTCCAGGTATCATACTACAGGGTAATAGTGTACACTTCTACAGGAAATAATTATAGGTCAATTAGGGGGCACACAGCGTGACCCTAAAGTTTACTATGTATAAGCCTATGTATGCCAACTTTAGAGGGCCATTAAAGGGTTAGAAGGGTATAAAAAAGGGTTTTAGAAGGCGAATTTCCTCATTTTAAGCTCTTCCGAACACTTATTTTAGATACGCACACATAGTAAAATACAGGAACTCATTGTGTTCCCTCTAATTGACATATAATTATTTCCCGTGGTAGGGTACACTATTACCCTGTAATATTATACTTGGACCAACTAAAATATTATAGGCCAATATTAAGATCCGATACCGTGGCGTTAGTTAACATTGAAAAGTGTCTTCGAATTTCCTTGTTTTAATGCACTATTTAAATTATACATAGTGTATCCCCTAATTCACCTATAACTATTTCCTTTGGTAGGGTACACTATTACCCTGCAATATAATACCTGGTCCAATTAAAATATTATAGGTCATTATTAAGGTCCGAAATCGGGCTAACAGTGAAGAGGGACTTCGCGGTTCCTATCTTTAAAGGGTTTTAGAAGGCGAATTTCCTCATTTTGAGCAATAGTGAATTAAGTCATTTTTAAGGTCAGATATCGTGCCGTTTGATAGCATTTAAAAGTGTCTTCGAATTTTCTTGTTTTAATGCACTATTTAAAATATACATAGTGTACCCCCAAATTCACCTATAATTATTTCCTGTGGTAGGGTACACTATTACCCTGCAATATAATACCTGGTTCAATTAAAATATTATAGGTCAATATTAAGGTCCGAAATCGGGCTAATAGCGAAGAGGGACTTCGCGCTTCCTATCTTTAAAGGGTTTTAGAAGGCGAATTTCCTCATTTTAAGCTCTTCCGAACACTTATTTTAGATACGCACACATAGTAAAATACAGGAATTCATTGTGTTCCCTCTAATTGACATATAATTATTTCCCGTGGTAGGGTACACTATTACCCTGTAATATAATACCTGGTCCAACTAAAATATTATAGGTCAATATTAAGGTCTGATATCGCGCCTTGCGTTAGTTAACCATTGAAAGATGTCTTTGAATTTTTAAAGCATTTTAGAAGTCATATTTCTTCATTTTAAGCTTCTCAGAACACTTTATTTCATATAGGCATACATAGTAAACTTTAGGGTCACGCTGTGTGCCTCCTAATTGACCTATAATTATTTCCTGTAGAAGTGTACACTATTCCCTGTAATATAATACCTGGACCAACAAAAATATTATACGCCAATATTAAGATCCGATACCGTGGCGTTAGTTAACATTGAAAAGTGTCTTCGAATTTCCTTGTTTTAATGCACTATTTAAAATATACATAGTGTACCCCCTAATTCACCTATAATTATTTCCTGTTTTAGGGTACACTATTACCCTGCAATATAATACCTGGTCCAATTAAAATATTATAGGTCAATATTAAGGTCCGAAATCGGGCTAACAGTGAAGAGGGACTTCGCGCTTCCTATCTTTAAAGGGTTTTAGAAGGCGAATTTCCTCATTTTTAGCTCTTCCGAACACTTATTTTAGATACGCACACATAGTAAAATACAGGAACTCATTGTGTTCCCTCTAATTGACATATAATTATTTCCCGTGGTATGGTACACTATTACCCTGTAATATAATACCTGGTCCAACTAAAATATTATAGGTCAATATTAAGGTCTGATATCGCGCCTTGCGTTAGTTAACCATTGAAAGATGTCTTTGAATTTTTAAAGCATTTTAGAAGTCTTATTTCTTCATTTTAAGCTTCTCAGAACACTTTATTTCACATAGGCATACATAGTAAACTTTAGGGTCACGCTGCGTGCCCCCTAATTGACCTATAATTATTTCCTGTAGAAGTGTACACTATTACCCTGCAATATAATACCTGGTCCAATTAAAATATTATAGGTCAATATTAAGGTCCGAAATCGGGCTAACAGTGAAGAGGGACTTCGCGCTTCCTATCTTTAAAGGGTTTTAGAAGGCGAATTTCCTCATTTTAAGCTCTTCCGAGCACTTATTTTAGATACGCACACATAGTAAAATACAGGAACTCATTGTGTTCCCTCTAATTGACATATAATTATTTCTCGTGGTAGGGTACACTATTACCCCGTAATATAATACCTGGTCCAACTAAAATATTATAGGTCAATATTAAGGTCTGATATCGCGCCTTGCGTTAGTTAACCATAGAAAGATGGGTTTGAATTTTTAAAGCATTTTAGAAGCCTTATTTCTTCATTTTAAGCTTCTCAGAACACTTTATTTCACATAGGCATACAGAGTAAACTTTAGGGTCACGCTGTGTGCCCCCTAATTGACCTATAATTATTTTCTGTAGAAGTGTACACTATTACCCTGTAATATAATACCTGGACCAACTAAAATATTATAGGCCAATATTAAGATCCGATACCGTGGCGTTAGTTAACATTGAAAAGTGTCTTCGAATTTCCTTGTTTTAATGCACTATTTAAAATATACATAGTGTACCCCCTAATTCACCTATAATTATTTCCTGTGGTAGGGTACACTATTACCCTGCAATATAATTCCTGGTCCAATTAAAATATTATAGGTCAATATTAAGGTCCGAAATCGGGCTAACAGTAAAGAGGGACTTCGCGCTTCCTATCTTTAAAGGGTTTTAGAAGGCGAATTTCCTCATTTTAAGCTCTTCCGAACACTTATTTTAGATACGCACACATAGTAAAATGCAGGAACTCATTGTGTTCCCTCTAATTGACATATAATTATTTCCCGTGGTAGGGTACACTATTACCCTGTAATATAATACCTGGTCCAACTAAAATATTATAGGTCAATATTAAGGTCTGATATCGCGCCTTGCGTTAATTAACCATTGAAAGATGTCTTTGAATTTTTAAAGCATTTTAGAAGTCTTATTTCTTCATTTTAAGCTTCTCAGAACACTTTATTTCACATAGGCATACATAGTAAACTTTAGGGTCACGCTGTGTGCCCCCGAATTGACCTATAATTATTTCCTGTAGAAGTGTACACTATTACCCTGCAATATAATACCTGGTCCAATTAAAATATTATAGGTCAATATTAAGGTCCGAAATCGGGCTAACAGAGAAGAGGGACTTCGCGCTTCCTATCTTTAAAGGGTTTTAGAAGGCGAATTTCCTCATTTTAAGCTCTACCGAACACTTATTTTAGAAACGCACACATAGTAAAATACAGGAACTCATTGTGTTCCCTCTAATTGACATATAATTATTTCCCATGGTAGGGTACACTATTACCCTGTAATATAATACCTGGTCCAACTAAAATATTATAGGTCAATATTAAGGTCTGATATCGCGCCTTGCGTTAGTTAACCATTGAAAGATGTCTTTGAATTTTTAAAGCATTTTAGAAGTCTTATTTCTTCATTTTAAGCTTCTCAGAACACTTTATTTCACATAGGCATACATAGTAAATTTTAGGGTCACGCTGTGTGACCCCTAATTGACCTATAATTATTTCCTGTAGAAGTGTATCCAGGTATTCAGGGTCCAGGTATTCTATTACCCTGTAATATAATACCTGGACCAACTAAAATATTATAGGCCAATATTAAGATACGATACCGTGGCGTTAGTTAACATTGAAAAGTGTCTTCGAATTTCCTTGTATTAATGCACTGTTTAAAATATACATAGTGTACCCCCTAATTCACCTATAATTATTTCCTGTGGTAGGGTACACTATCACCCTGTAATATAATATGTGGTCCAATTTAAATATTATGGGTCAATATTAAGATCTGAAATCGATCTTTACGTTAACATTGAAAAGTGACTTCGCGCTTCCTATCTTTAAAGGGTTTTAGAAAGCGAATTTCCTCGTTTTGAGCAATAGTGAATTAAGTCATTTTTAAGGTCAGATATCGTGCCGTTTGTTAGCATCGAAAAGTGTCTTCGAATTTCCTTGTTTTAATGCACTATTTAAAATATACATAGTGTACCCCCTAATTCACCTATAATTATTTCCTGTGGTAGGGTACGCTATTACCCTGCAATATAATACCTGGTCCAATTAAAATATTATAGGTCAATATTAAGGTCCGAAATCGGGCTAACAGTGAAGAGGGACTTCGCGCTTCCTATCTTTAAAGGGTTTTAGAAGGCGAATTTCCTCATTTTAAGCTCTTAAGAACACTTATTTTAGATACACACACATAGTAAAATACAGGAACTCATTGTGTTCCCTCTAATTGACATATAATTATTTCCCGTGGTAGGGTACACTATTACACTGTAATATAATACCTGGTCCAACCAAAATATTATAGGTCAATATTAAGGTCTGATATCGCGCCTTGCGTTAGTTAACCATTGAAAGCTGTCTTTGAATTTTTAAAGCATTTTAGAAGTCTTATTTCTTCATTTTAAGCTTCTCAGAACACTTTATTTCACATAGGCATACATAGTAAACTTTAGGGTCACGCTGTGTGCCCCCTAATTGACCTATAATTATTTCCTGTAGAAGGTACACTATTACCCTGTAATATAACATCTGGACCAACTAAAATATTATAGGCCAATATTAAGATCCGATACCGCGGCGTTAGTTAACATTGAAAAGTGTCTTCGAATTTCCTTGTTTTAATGCACTATTTAAAATATACATAGTGTACCCCCTAATTCACCTATAATTATTTCCTGTGGTTGGGTACACTATTACCCTGCAATATAATACCTGGTCCAATTAAAATATTATAGGTCAATATTAAGGTCCAAAATCGGGCTAACAGTGAAGAGGGACTTCGCGCTTACTATCTTTAAAGGGTTTTAGAAGGCGAATTTCCTCATTTTAAGCTCTTCCGAACACTTATTTTAGATACGCACACATAGTAAAATGCAGGAACTCATTGTGTTCCCTCTAATTGACATATAATTATTTCCCGTGGTAGGGTACACTATTACCCTGTAATATAATACCTGGTCCAACTAAAGATTATAGGTCAATATTAAGGTCTGATATCGCGCCTTGCGTTAGTTAACCATTGAAAGATGTCTTTGAATTTTTAAAGCATTTTAGAAGTCTTATTTCTTCATTTTAAGCTTCTCAGAACACTTTATTTCACATAGGCATACATAGTAAACTTTAGGGTCACGCTGTGTGCCCCCTAATTGACCTATAATTATTTCCTGTAGAAGGTACACTATTACCCTGTAATATAATACCTGGACCAACTAAAATATTATAGGCCAGTATTAAGATCCGATACCGCGGCGTTAGTTAACATTGAAAAGTGTCTTCGAATTTCCTTGTTTTAATGCACTATTTAAAATATACATAGTGTACCCCCTAATTCACCTATAATTATTTCCTGTGGTTGGGTACACTATTACCCTGCAATATAATACCTGGTCCAATTAAAATATTATAGGTCAATATTAAGGTCCGAAATCGGGCTAACAGTGAAGAGGGACTTCGCGCTTCCTATCTTTAAAGGGTTTTAGAAGGCGAATTTCCTCATTTTTAGCTCTTCCGAACACTTATTTTAGATACGCACACATAGTAAAATACAGGAACTCATTGTGTTCCCTCTAATTGACATATAATTATTTCCCGTGGTATGGTACACTATTACCCTGTAATATAATACCTGGTCCAACTAAAATATTATAGGTCAATATTAAGGTCTGATATCGCGCCTTGCGTTAGTTAACCATTGAAAGATGTCTTTGAATTTTTAAAGCATTTTAGAAGTCTTATTTCTTCATTTTAAGCTTCTCAGAACACTTTATTTCACATAGGCATACATAGTAAACTTTAGGGTCACGCTGCGTGCCCCCTAATTGACCTATAATTATTTCCTGTAGAAGTGTACACTATTACCCTGCAATATAATACCTGGTCCAATTAAAATATTATAGGTCAATATTAAGGTCCGAAATCGGGCTAACAGTGAAGAGGGACTTCGCGCTTCCTATCTTTAAAGGGTTTTAGAAGGCGAATTTCCTCATTTTAAGCTCTTCCGAACACTTATTTTAGATACGCACACATAGTAAAATACAGGAACTCATTGTGTTCCCTCTAATTGACATATAATTATTTCTCGTGGTAGGGTACACTATTACCCCGTAATATAATACCTGGTCCAACTAAAATATTATAGGTCAATATTAAGGTCTGATATCGCGCCTTGCGTTAGTTAACCATAGAAAGATGGGTTTAAATTTTTAAAGCATTTTAGAAGCCTTATTTCTTCATTTTAAGCTTCTCAGAACACTTTATTTCACATAGGCATACAGAGTAAACTTTAGGGTCACGCTGTGTGCCCCCTAATTGACCTATAATTATTTTCTGTAGAAGTGTACACTATTACCCTGTAATATAATACCTGGACCAACTAAAATATTATAGGCCAATATTAAGATCCGATACCGTGGCGTTAGTTAACATTGAAAAGTGTCTTCGAATTTCCTTGTTTTAATGCACTATTTAAAATATACATAGTGTACCCCCTAATTCACCTATAATTATTTCCTGTGGTAGGGTACACTATTACCCTGCAATATAATTCCTGGTCCAATTAAAATATTATAGGTCAATATTAAGGTCCGAAATCGGGCTAACAGTAAAGAGGGACTTCGCGCTTCCTATCTTTAAAGGGTTTTAGAAGGCGAATTTCCTCATTTTAAGCTCTTCCGAACACTTATTTTAGATACGCACACATAGTAAAATGCAGGAACTCATTGTGTTCCCTCTAATTGACATATAATTATTTCCCGTGGTAGGGTACACTATTACCCTGTAATATAATACCTGGTCCAACTAAAATATTATAGGTCAATATTAAGGTCTGATATCGCGCCTTGCGTTAATTAACCATTGAAAGATGTCTTTGAATTTTTAAAGCATTTTAGAAGTCTTATTTCTTCATTTTAAGCTTCTCAGAACACTTTATTTCACATAGGCATACATAGTAAACTTTAGGGTCACGCTGTGTGCCCCCGAATTGACCTATAATTATTTCCTGTAGAAGTGTACACTATTACCCTGCAATATAATACCTGGTCCAATTAAAATATTATAGGTCAATATTAAGGTCCGAAATCGGGCTAACAGAGAAGAGGGACTTCGCGCTTCCTATCTTTAAAGGGTTTTAGAAGGCGAATTTCCTCATTTTAAGCTCTACCGAACACTTATTTTAGAAACGCACACATAGTAAAATACAGGAACTCATTGTGTTCCCTCTAATTGACATATAATTATTTCCCATGGTAGGGTACACTATTACCCTGTAATATAATACCTGGTCCAACTAAAATATTATAGGTCAATATTAAGGTCTGATATCGCGCCTTGCGTTAGTTAACCATTGAAAGATGTCTTTGAATTTTTAAAGCATTTTAGAAGTCTTATTTCTTCATTTTAAGCTTCTCAGAACACTTTATTTCACATAGGCATACATAGTAAATTTTAGGGTCACGCTGTGTGACCCCTAATTGACCTATAATTATTTCCTGTAGAAGTGTATCCAGGTATTCAGGGTCCAGGTATTCTATTACCCTGTAATATAATACCTGGACCAACTAAAATATTATAGGCCAATATTAAGATACGATACCGTGGCGTTAGTTAACATTGAAAAGTGTCTTCGAATTTCCTTGTATTAATGCACTGTTTAAAATATACATAGTGTACCCCCTAATTCACCTATAATTATTTCCTGTGGTAGGGTACACTATCACCCTGTAATATAATATGTTGTCCAATTTAAATATTATGGGTCAATATTAAGATCTGAAATCGATCTTTACGTTAACATTGAAAAGTGACTTCGCGCTTCCTATCTTTAAAGGGTTTTAGAAAGCGAATTTCCTCGTTTTGAGCAATAGTGAATTAAGTCATTTTTAAGGTCAGATATCGTGCCGTTTGTTAGCATCGAAAAGTGTCTTCGAATTTCCTTGTTTTAATGCACTATTTAAAATATACATAGTGTACCCCCTAATTCACCTATAATTATTTCCTGTGGTAGGGTACGCTATTACCCTGCAATATAATACCTGGTCCAATTAAAATATTATAGGTCAATATTAAGGTCCGAAATCGGGCTAACAGTGAAGAGGGACTTCGCGCTTCCTATCTCTAAAGGGTTTTAGAAGGCGAATTTCCTCATTTTAAGCTCTTAAGAACACTTATTTTAGATACACACACATAGTAAAATACAGGAACTCATTGTGTTCCCTCTAATTGACATATAATTATTTCCCGTGGTAGGGTACACTATTACCCTGTAATATAATACCTGGTCCAACCAAAATATTATAGGTCAATATTAAGGTCTGATATCGCGCCTTGCGTTAGTTAACCATTGAAAGCTGTCTTTGAATTTTTAAAGCATTTTAGAAGTCTTATTTCTTCATTTTAAGCTTCTCAGAACACTTTATTTCACATAGGCATACATAGTAAACTTTAGGGTCACGCTGTGTGCCCCCTAATTGACCTATAATTATTTCCTGTAGAAGGTACACTATTACCCTGTAATATAACATCTGGACCAACTAAAATATTATAGGCCAATATTAAGATCCGATACCGCGGCGTTAGTTAACATTGAAAAGTGTCTTCGAATTTCCTTGTTTTAATGCACTATTTAAAATATACATAGTGTACCCCCTTATTCACCTATAATTATTTCCTGTGGTTGGGTACACTATTACCCTGCAATATAATACCTGGTCCAATTAAAATATTATAGGTCAATATTAAGGTCCAAAATCGGGCTAACAGTGAAGAGGGACTTCGCGCTTACTATCTTTAAAGGGTTTTAGAAGGCGAATTTCCTCATTTTAAGCTCTTCCGAACACTTATTTTAGATACGCACACATAGTAAAATGCAGGAACTCATTGTGTTCCCTCTAATTGACATATAATTATTTCCCGTGGTAGGGTACACTATTACCCTGTAATATAATACCTGGTCCAACTAAAGATTATAGGTCAATATTAAGGTCTGATATCGCGCCTTGCGTTAGTTAACCATTGAAAGATGTCTTTGAATTTTTAAAGCATTTTAGAAGTCTTATTTCTTCATTTTAAGCTTCTCAGAACACTTTATTTCACATAGGCATACATAGTAAACTTTAGGGTCACGCTGTGTGCCCCCTAATTGACCTATAATTATTTCCTGTAGAAGGTACACTATTACCCTGTAATATAATACCTGGACCAACTAAAATATTATAGGCCAGTATTAAGATCCGATACCGCGGCGTTAGTTAACATTGAAAAGTGTCTTCGAATTTCCTTGTTTTAATGCACTATTTAAAATATACATAGTGTACCCCCTAATTCACCTATAATTATTTCCTGTGGTTGGGTACACTATTAACCTGCAATATAATACCTGGTCCAATTAAAATATTATAGGTCAATATTAAGGTCCGAAATCGGGCTAACAGTGAAGAGGGACTTCGCGCTTCCTATCTTTAAAGTGTTTTAGAAGGCGAATTTCCTCATTTAGAGCTCTTCCGAACACTTATTTTAGATACTCACACATAGTAAAATACAGGAACTCATTGTGTTCCCTCTAATTGACATATAATTATTTCCCGTGGTAGGGTACACTATTACCCTGTAATATAATACCTGGTCCAACTAAAATAGTATAGGTCAATATTAAGGTCTGATATCGCGCCTTGCGTTAGTTAACCATTGAAAGATGTCTTTGAATTTTTAAAGCATTTTAGAAGTCTTATTTCTTCATTTTAAGCTTCTCATAACACTTTATTTCACATAGGTATACATAGTAAACTTTAGGGTCACGCTGTGTGCCCCCTAATTGACATATAATTATTTCCTGTTGAAGTGTACACTATTACCCTGCAATATAATACCTGGCCCAATTAAAATATTATAGGTCAATATTAAGGACCGAAATCGGGCTAACTGTGAAGAGGGACTTCGCGCTTCCTATCTTTAAAGGGTTTTAGAAGGCGAATTTCCTCATTTTAAGCTCTTCCGAACACTTATTTTAGATACGAACACATAGTAAAATACAGGAACTCATTGTGTTCCCTCAAATTGACATATAATTATTTCCCGTGGTAGGGTACACTATTACCCTGTAATATAATACCTGGTCCAACTAAAATATTATAGGTCAATATTAAGGTCTGATATCGCGCCTTGCGTTAGTTAACCATTGAAAGATGTCTTTGAATTTTTAAAGCATTTTAGAAGTCTTATTTCTTCATTTTAAGCTTCTCAGAACACTTTATTTCACATAGGCATACATAGTAAACTTTAGGGTCACGCTGTGTGCCCCCTAATTGACCTATAATTATTTCCTGTAGAATTGTACACTATTACCCTGTAATATAACACCTGGACCAAGAAAAATATTATAGGCCAATATTAAGATCCGATACCGTGGCGTTAGTTAACATTGAAAAGTGTCTTCGAATTTCCTTGTTTTAATGCACTATTTAAAATATACATAGTGTACCCCCTAATTCACCTATAATTATTTCCTGTGGTAGGGTACACTATTACCCTGCAATATAATACCTGGTCCAATTAAAATATTATAGGTCAATATTAAGGTCCGAAATCGGGCTAACAGTGAAGAGGGACTTCGCGCTTCCTATCTTTAAAGGGTTTTAGAAGGCGAATTTCCTCATTTTAAGCTCTTCCGAACACTTATTTAAGATACGCACACATAGTAAAATACGGGAACTCATTGTGTTCCCTCTAATTGACATATCATTATTTCCCGTGGTAGGGAACACTATTACCCTGTAATATAATACCTTTTCCAACTAAAATATTATAGGTCAATATTAAGGTCTGATATCGCGCCTTGCGTTAGTTAACCATTGAAAGATGTCTTTGAATTTTTAAAGCATTTTAGAAGTCTTATTTCTTCATTTTAAGCTTCTCAGAACACTTTATTTCACATAGGCATACATAGTAAACTTTAGGGTCACGCTGTGTGCCCCCTAATTGACCTATAATTATTTCCTGTAGAAGTGTACACTATTACCCTGTAATATAATACCTGGACCAAGTAAAATATTATAGGCCAATATTAAGATCCGATACCGTGGCGTTAGTTAACATTGAAAAGTGTCTTCGAATTTCCTTGTTTTAATGCACTATTTAAAATATACATAGTGTACCCCCTAATTCACCTATAATTATTTCCTGTGGTAGGGTACACTATTACCCTGCAATATAATACCTGGTCCAATTAAAATATTATAGGTCAATATTAAGGTCCGAAATCGGGCTAACAGTGAAGAGGGACTTCGCGCTTCCTATCTGTAAAGGGTTTTAGAAGGCGAATTTCCTCATTTTAAGCTCTTCCGAACACTTATTTAAGATACGCACACATAGTAAAATACGGGAACTCATTGTGTTCCCTCTAATTGACATATCATTCTTTCCCGTGGTAGGGTACACTATTACCCTGTAATATAATACCTGGTCCAACTGAAATATTATAGGCCAATATTAAGATCAGATACCGTGGCGTTTGTTAGCATTGAAAAGTGTCTTCGAATTTCCTTGTTTTAATGCACTATTGAAAACATACATAGTGTACCCCCTAATTCACCTATAATTATTTCCTGTGGTAGGGTACACTATCACCCTGTAATATAATATGTGGTCCAATATAAATATTATGGGTCAATATTAAGATCTGAAATCGATCTTTACGTTAACATTGAAAAGTGACTTCGAGCTTCCTATCTTTAAAGGGTTTTAGAAGGCGAATTTCCTCGTTTTGAGCAATAGTGAATTAAGTCATTTTTAAGGACAGATATCTTGCCGTTTGTTAGCATTGAAAAGTGTCTTCGAATTTCCTTGTTTTAATGCACTATTTAAAATATACATAGTGTACCCCCTAATTCACCTATAATTATTTCCTGCGGTAGGGTACACTATTACCCTGCAATATAATACCTGGTCCAATTAAAATATTATAGGTCAATATTAAGGTCCGAAATCGGGCTAACAGTGAAGAGGGACTTCGCGCTTCCTATCTTTAAAGGGTTTTAGAAGGCGAATTTCCTCATTTTAAGCTCTTCCGATCACTTATTTTAGATACGCACACATAGTAAAATACAGGAACTCAATGTGTTCCCTCTAATTGACATATAATTATTTCCCGTGGTAGGGTACACTATTACCCTGTAATATAATACCTGGTCCAACTAAAATATTATAGGTCAATATTAAGGTCTGATATCGCGCCTTGCGTTAGTTAACCATTGAAAGATGTCTTTGAATTTTTAAAGCAATTTAGAAGTCTTATTTCTTCATTTTAAGCTTCTCAGAACACTTTATTTCACATAGGCATACATAGTAAACTTTAGGGTCACGCTGTGTGCCCCCTAACTGACCTATAATTATTTCCTGTAGAAGTGTACACTATTACCCTGTAATATAATACCTGGACCAACTAAAATATTATAGGCCAATATTAACCCCTTAACTGCCGAGTAAAATTAACGTGATTCACTCCCCAGTGCCACCGTTTTTCGCGCAAGTGCACTTTCTTACACGGTGTTTTGGTGGGGGAAAATGATGCACGCTTTGCAATTTAAAAACAGTTTACTTTTACAAGACAAGAAAAAGGAAAGAAAGAAAATATAAAATTTAAATTAAATAATAAAAATACTATATAAAAGATGTTAAAACTTAGCTGTTTTATGATAAATTCTGAAACATGGTTGGACACCTAAACCAACATCACATTCATCGCACTGATAGCGGGATTTTTTTTGGATTTTTTTTTCTTGAACAAACAGCACATTTTCGCGATGCATTTTTCTTTGAAGACGTTGATGGAAATAATAAAAAGCACCAAATACATACGGGAAACGAAAGCGAAAAAAGAAAAAGCCCGACCTTACTCAAATAAATACAACCAAGCGATTAATAAATACAATATCACTTTTCCATAACATCCTTTTCCCATTCCCCCTCCTCCGAAATTAGTAATAAATTCGCAAAACAAACACTTTCAAGGCCATTTTACTGCATTCTGAAACAGGGGGTGTAGTTCTATTTATAGCAGCGCAATGCAAAGCATGGTATTTCGGGAAAGCGTATATATACGCCTGCGGCAGTTAACGCATCGTCTGGCCGAAACGTATATATACGCCCGCGGCAGTTAAGGGGTTAAGATCCGATACCGTGGCGTTAGTTAACATTGAAAAGTGTCTTCGAATTTCATTGTTTTAATGCACTATTTAAAATATACATAGTGTACCCCCTAATTCACCTATAATTACTTCCTGTGGTAGGGTACACTATTACCCTGCAATATAATACCTGGTCCAATTAAAATATTATGGGTCAATATTAAGATCTGAAATCGATCTTTACGTTAACATTTAAAAGTGACTTCGAGCTTCCTATTTTTAAAGGATTTTAGAAGGCGAATTTCCTCGTTTTGAGCAATAGTGAATTAAGTCATTTTTAAGGTCAGATATCGTGCCGTTTGTTAGCATTGAAAAGTGTCTTCGAATTTCCTTGTTTTAATGCACTATTTAAAATATACATAGTGTACCCCCTAATTCACCTATAATTATTTCCTGTGGTAGGGTACACTATCACCCTGTAATATAATATGTGGTCTAATTTAAATATTATGGGTCAATATTAAGATCTGAAATCGATCTTCACGTTAACATTGAAAAGTGACTTCGCGCCTCCTATCTTTAAAGGGTTTTAGAAGGCGAATTTCCTCGTTTTGAGCAATAGTGATTTAAGTCATTTTTAAGGTCAGATATCGTGCCGTTTGTTAGCATTGAAAAGTGTCTTCGTATTTTCTTGTTTTAATGCACTATTTAAAATATACATAGTGTACCCCCTAATTCACCTATAATTATTTCCTGTGGTAGGGTACACTATTACCCTGCAATATAATACCTGGTCCAATTAAAATATTATAGGTCAATATTAAGGTCCGAAATCGGGCTAACAGTTAAGAGGGACTTCGCGCTTCCTATCTTTAAAGGGTTTTAGAAGGCGAATTTCCTCATTTTAAGCTCTTCCGAACACTTATTTTAGATACGCACACATAGTAAAATACAGGAACTCATTGTGTTCCCTCTAATTGACATATAATTATTTCCCGTGGTAGGGTACACTATTACCCTGTATTATAATACCTGGTCCAACTAAAATATTATAGGTCAATATTAAGGTCTGATATCGCGCCTTGCGTTAGTTAACCATTGAAAGATGTCTTTGAATTTTTAAAGCAATTTAGAAGTCTTATTTCTTCATTTTAAGCTTCTCAGAACACTTTATTTCACATAGGCATACATAGTAAACTTTAGGGTCACGCTGTGTGCCCCCTAATTGACCTATTATTATTTCCTGTAGAAGTGTACACTATTACCCTGTAATATAATACCTGGACCAACTAAAATATTATAGGCCAATATTAAGATCCGATACCGTGGCGTTAGTTAACATTGAAAAGTGTCTTCGAATTTCCTTGTTTTAATGCACTATTTAAAATATACATAGTGTACCCCCTAATTCACCTATAATTATTTCCTGTGGTAGGGTACACTATTACCCTGCAATATAATACCTGGTCCAATTAAAATATTATGGGTCAATATTAAGATCTGAAATCGATCTTTACGTTAACATTTAAAAGTGACTTCGCGCTTCCTATTTTTAAAGGATTTTAGAATTCGAATTTCCTCGTTTTGAGCAATAGTGAATTAAGTCATTTTTAAGGTCAGATATCGTGCCGTTTGTTAGCATTGAAAAGTGTCTTCGAATTTCCTTGTTTTAATGCACTATTTAAAATATACATAGTGTACCCCCTAATTCACCTATAATTATTTCCTGTGGTAGGGTACACTATCACCCTGTAATATAATATGTGGTCCAATTTAAATATTATGGGTCAATATTAAGATCTGAAATTGATCTTTACGTTAACATTGAAAAGTGACTTCGCGCTTCCTATCTTTAAAGGGTTTTAGAAGGCGAATTTCCTCGTTTTGAGCAATAGTGAATTAAGTCATTTTTAAGGTCAGATATCGTGCCGTTTGTTAGCATTGAAAAGTGTCTTCGAATTTCCTTGTTTTACTGCACTATTTAAAATATACATAGTGTACCCCCTAATTCACCTATAATTATTTCCTGTGGTAGGGTACACTATTACCCTGCAATATAATACTTGGTCCAATTAAAATATTATAGGTCAATATTAAGGTCCGAAATCGGGCTAACAGTGAAGAGGGACTTCGCGCTTCCTATCTTTAAAGGGTTTTAGAAGGCGAATTTCCTCATTTTAAGCTCTTCCGAACACTTATTTTAGATACGCACACATAGAAAAATACAGGAACTCATTGTGTTCCCTCTAATTGACATATAATTATTTCCCGTGGGAGGGTACACTATTGCCCTGTAATATAATACCTGGTCCAACTAAAATATTATAGGCCAAAATTAAGATCCGATACCGTAGCGTTAGTTAACATTGAAAAGTGTCTTCGAATTTCCTTGTTTTAATGCA
The DNA here is from genome assembly GCF_982258835.1 of Parasteatoda tepidariorum. Lineage (NCBI taxonomy): Eukaryota > Metazoa > Arthropoda > Arachnida > Araneae > Theridiidae > Parasteatoda > Parasteatoda tepidariorum. The sequence continues at coordinate 121,441,297 of NC_141756.1, read as the reverse complement.
CTATTTAAAATATACATAGTGTACCCCCTAATTCACCTATAATTATTTCCTGTGGTAGGGTACACTATTACCCTGCAATATAATACCTGGTCCAATTAAAATATTATGGGTCAATATTAAGATCTGAAATCGATCTTTACGTTAACATTTAAAAGTGACTTCACGCTTCCTATCTTTAAAGGATTTTAGAAGGCAAATTTCCTCGTTTTGAGCAGTAGTGAATTAAGTCATTTTTAAGGTCAGATATCGTGCCGTTTGTTAGCATTGAAAAGTGTCTTCGAATTTCCTTGTTTTAATGCACTATTTAAAATATACATAGTGTACCCCCTAATTTACCTATAATTATTTCCTGTGGTAGGGTACACTATCACCCTGTAATATAATATGTGGTCCAATTTAAATATTATGGGTCAATATTAAGATCTGAAATCGATCTTTACGTTAACATTGAAAAGTGACTTTGCGCTTCCTATCTTTAAAGGGTTTTAGAAGGCGAATTTCCTCGTTTTGAGCAATAGTGAATTAAGTCATTTTTAAGGTCAGATATCGTGCCGTTTGTTAGCATTGAAAAGTGTCTTCGAATTTCCTTGTTTTAATGCACTATTTAAAATATACATAGTGTACCCCCCAATTCACCTATAATAATTTCCTGTGGTAGGGTACACTATTACCCTGCAATATAATACCTGGTCCAATTAAAATATTATAGGTCAATATTAAGGTCCGAAATCGTTCTAACAGTGAAGAGGGACTTCGCGCTTCCTACCTTTAAAGGGTTTTAGAAGGCGAATTTCCTCATTTTAAGCTCTTCCGAACACTTATTTTAGATACTCACACATAGTAAAATACAGGAACTCATTGTGTTCCCTCTAATTGACATATAATTATTTCCCGTGGTTGGGTACACTATTACCCTGTAATATAATACCTGGTCCAACTGAAATATTATAGACCAATATTAAGATCCGATACCGTGACGTTTGTTAGCATTGAAAAGTGTCTTCGAATTTCCTTGTTTTAATGCAGTATTTAAAACATACATAGTGTACCCCCTTATTCACCTATAATTATTTCCTGTTATAGGGTACACTATCACCCTGTAATATAATATGTGGTCCAATTTAAATATTATGGGTCAATATTAAGATCTGAAATCGATCTTTACGTTAACATTGAAAAGTGACTTCGCGCTTCCTATCTTTAAAGGGTTTTAGAAGGCGAATTTCCTCGTTTTGAGCAATAGTGAATTGAGTCATTTTTAAGGTCAGATATCGTGCCGTTTGTTAGCATTGAAAAGTGTCTTCGAATTTCCTTGTTTTAATGCACTATTTAAAATATACTTAGTGTACCCCCTAATTCACCTATAATTATTTCCTGTGGTAGGGTACACTATTACCATGCAATATAATACCTGGTCCAATTAAAATATTATATGTCAATATTAAGGTCCGAAATCGGGCTAACAGTGAAGAGGGACTTCGCGCTTCATATCTTTAAAGGGTTTTAGAAGGCGAATTTCCTCATTTTAAGCTCTTCCGATCAATTATTTTGGATACGCACACATAGTAAAATACAGGAACTCATTGTGTTCCCTCTAATTGACATATAATTATTTCCCGTGGTAGGGTACACTATTACCCTGTAATATAATACCTGGTCCAACTAAAATATTATAGGTCAATATTAAGGTCTGATATCGCACCTTGCGTTAGTTAACCATTGAAAGATGTCTTTGAATTTTTAAAGCAATTTAGAAGTCTTATTTCTTCATTTTAAGCTTCTCAGAACACTTTATTTCACATAGGCATACATAGTAAACTTTAGGGTCACGCTGTGTGCCCCCTAATTGACCTATAATTATTTCCTGTAGAAGTGTACACTATTACCCTGTAATATAATACCTGGACCAACTAAAATATTATAGGCCAATATTAAGATCCGATACCGTGGCGTTAGTTAACATTGAAAAGTGTCTTCGAATTTCCTTGTTTTAATGCACTATTTAAAATATACATAGCGTACCCCCTAATTCACCTATAATTATTTCCTGTGGTAGGGTACACTATTACCCTGTAATATAATACCTGGTCCAATTAAAATATTATGGGTCAATATTAAGATCTGAAATCGATCTTTACGTTAACATTTAAAAGTGACTTCGCGCTTCCTATCTTTAAAGGGTTTTAGAAGGCGAATTTCCTCGTTTTGAGCAATAGTGAATTAAGTCTTTTTTAAGGTCAGATATCGTGACGTTTGTTAGCATTGAAAAGTGTCTTCGAATTTCCTTGTTTTAATGCACTATTTAAAATATACATAGTGTACCCCCTAATTCACCTATAATTATTTCCTGTGGTAGGGTACACTATCACCCTGAAATATAATATGTGGTGCAATTTAAATATTATGGGTCAATATTAAGATGTGAAATCGATCTTTACGTTAACATTGAAAAGTGACTTCGCGCTTCTTATCTTTAAAGGGTTTTAGAAGGCGAATTTCCTCGTTTTGAGCAATAGTGAATTAAGTCATTTTTAAGGTCAGATATCGTGCCGTTTGTTAGCATTGAAAAGTGTCTTCGAATTTCCTTGTTTTAATGCACTATATTTAAAATATACATAGTGTACCCCCTATTTCACCTATAATTATTTCCTGTGGTAGGGTACACTATTACCCTGCAATATAATACCTGGTCCAATTAAAATATTATAGGTCAATATTAAGGTCCGAAATCGGGCTAACAGTGAAGAGGGACTTCGCGCTTCCTATCTTCAAAGGGTTTTAGAAGGCGAAATTCCTCATTTTAAGCTCTTCCGAACACTTATTTTAGATACGCACACGTAGTAAAATACAGGAACTCATTGTGTTCCCTCTAATTGACATATAATTATTTCCCGTGGAAGGGTACACTATTACCCTGTAATATAATACCTGGTCCAACTACAATATTATAGGTCAATATTAAGGTCTGATATCGTGCCTTGCGTTAGTTAGCCATTGAAAGAAGTCTTTGAATTTTTAAAGCATTTTAGAAGTCTTATTTCTTCATTTTAAGCTTCTCAGAACACTTTATTTCACATAGGCATACATAGTAAACTTAAGGGTCACGCTGTGTGCCCCCTAATTGACCTATAATTGTTTCCTGTAGAAGTGTACACTATTACCCTGTAATATAATACCTGGACCAACTAAAATATTGTAGGCCAATATTAAGATCCGATACCGTGGCATTAGTTAACTTTGAAAAGTGTCTTCGAATTTCCTTGTTTTAATGCACTATTTAAAATATACATAGTGTTCCCCCTAATTCACCTATAATTATTTCCTGTGGTAGGGTACACTATTACCCTGCAATATAATACCTGGTCCAATTAAAATATTATAGGTCAATATTAAGGTCCGAAATCGGGCTAACAGTGAAGAGGGACTTCGCGCTTCCTATCTTTAAAGGGTCTTAGAAGGCGAATTTCCTCATTTTAAGCTCTTCCGAACACTTATTTTAGATACGCAAACATAGTAAAATACAGGAACTCATTTTGTTCCCTCTAATTGACATATAATTATTTCCCGTGGTAGGGTACACTATTACCCTGTAATATAATACCTGGTCCAACTAAAATATTATTGGTCAATATTAAGGTCTGATATCGCGCCTTGCGTTAGTTAACCATTGAAAGATGTCTTTGAATTTTTAAAGCATTTTAGAAGTCTTATTTCTTCATTTTAAGCTTCTCAGAACACTTTATTTCACATAGGCATACATAGTTAACTTTAGGGTCTCGCTGCGTGCCCCCTAATTGACCTATAATTATTTCCTTTAGAAGTGTACACTATTACCCTGCAATATAATACCTGCTCCAATTAAAATATTATAGGTCAATATTAAGGTCCGAAATCGGGCTAACAGTGAAGAGGGACTTCGCGCTTCCTACCTTTAAAGGGTTTTAGAAGGCGAATTTCCTCATTTTAAGCTCTTCCGAACACTTATTTTAGATACGCACACATAGTAAAATACAGGAACTCATTGTGTTCCCTCTAATTGACATATAATTATTTCCCGTGGAAGGGTACACTATTACCCTGTAATAAAATACCTGGTCCAATTAAAATATTATGGGTCAATATTAAGATCTGAAATCGATCTTTACGTTAACATTTAAAAGTGACTTCGCGCTTCCTATCTTTAAAGGGTTTTAGAAGGCGAATTTCCTCGTTTTGAGCAATAGTAAATTAAGTCATTTTTAAGGTCAGATATCGTGCCGTTTGTTAGCATTGAAAAGTGTCTTCGAATTTCCTTGTTTTAATGCACTATATTTAAAATATACATAGTGTTCCCCCTAATTCACCTATAATTATTTCCTGTGGTAGGGTACACTATTACCCTGCAATATAATACCTGCTCCAATTAAAATATTATAGGTCAATATTAAGGTCCGAAATCGGGCTAACAGTGAAGAGGGACTTCGCGCTTCCTACCTTTAAAGGGTTTTAGAAGGCGAATTTCCTCATTTTAAGCTCTTCCGAACACTTATTTTAGATACGCACACATAGTAAAATACAGGAACTCATTGTGTTCCCTCTAATTGACATATAATTATTTCCCGTGGAAGGGTACACTATTACCCTGTAATAAAATACCGGGTCCAACTACAATATTATATGTCAATATTAAGGTCTGATATCGTGCCTTGCGTTAGTTAGCCATTGAAAGATGTCTTTGAATTTTTAAAGCATTTTAGAAGTCTTATATCTTCATTTTAAGCTTCTCAGAACACTTTATTTCACATAGGCATACATAGTAAACTTAAGGGTCACGCTGTGTGCCCCCTAATTGATCTGTAACTGTTTCCTGTAGAAGTGTACACTATTACCCTGTAATATAATACCTGGACCAACTAAAATATTATAGGCCAATATTAAGATCCGATACCATGGCATTAGTTAACTTTGAAAAGTGTCTTCGAATTTCCTTGTTTTAATGCACTATTTAAAATATACATAGTGTTCCCCCTAATTCACCTATAATTATTTCCTGTGGTAGGGTACACTATTACCCTGCAATATAATACCTGGTCCAATTAAAATATTATAGGTCAATATTAAGGTCCGAAATCGGGCTAACAGTGAAGAGGGACTTCGCGCTTCCTATCTTTAAAGGGGTTTAGAAGGCGAATTTCCTCATTTTAAGCTCTTCCGAACACTTATTTTAGATACGCACACTTAGTAGAATACAGGAACTCATTTTGTTTTCTCTAATTGACATATAATTATTTCCCGTTTTAGGGTACACTATTACCCTGTAATATAATACCTGGTCCAACTAAAATATTATAGGTCAATATTAAGGTCTGATATCGCGCCTTGCGTTAGTTAACAATTGAAAGATGTCTTTGAATTTTTAAAGCATTTTAGAAGTCTTATTTCTTCATTTTAAGCTTCTCAGAACACTTTATTTCACATAGCCATACATAATAAACTTTAGGGTCACGCTGTGTGCCCCCTAATTGACCTATAATTATTTCCTGTAGAAGTGTACACTATTACCCTGTAATATAATACCTGGACCAACTAAAATATTATAGGCCAATATTAAGATCCGATACCGTGGCGTTAGTTAACATTGAAAAGTGTCTTCGAATTTCCTTGTTTAAATGCACTATTTAAAATATACATAGTGTACCCCATAATTCACCTATAATTATTTCCTGTGGTAGGGTACACTATTCCCCTGTAATATAATACCTGGTCCAACTAAAATATTATAGGTCAATATTAAGGTCTGATATCGCGCTTTGCGTTAGTTAACCATTGAAAGATGTCTTTCAATTTTTAAAGCATTTTAGAAGTCTTATTTCTTCATTTTAAGCTTCTCAGAACACTTTATTTCACATAGGCATACATAGTAAACTTTAGTGTCACGCTGTGTGCCCCCTAATTGGCCTATAATTATTTCCTGTAGAAGTGTACACTATTACCCTGTAATATAATACCTGGACCAACTAAAATATTATAGGCCAATATTAAGATCCTATACCGTGGCGTTAGTTAACATTGAAAAGTGTCTTCGAATTTCCTTGTTTTAATGCACTATTTAAAATATACGTAGTGTACCCCCTAATTCACCTATAATTATTTCCTGTGGTAGGGTACACTATTACCCTGCAATATAATACCTGGACCAATTAAAATATTATAGGTCAATATTAAGGTCCGAAATCGGGCTAACAGTGAAGAGGGACTTCGCGCTTCCTATCTTTAAAGGGTTTTAGAAGGCGAATTTCCTCATTTTAAGCTCTTCCGAACACTTATTTTAGATACGCAAACATAGTAAAATACAGGAACTCATTTTGTTCCCTCTAATTGACATATAATTATTTCCCGTGGTAGGGTACACTATTACCCTGTAATACAATACCTGGTCCAACTAAAATATTATAGGTCAATATTAAGGTCTGATATCGCGCCTTGCGTTAGTTAACCATTGAAAGATGTCCTTGAATTTTTAAAGCATTTTAGAAGTCTTATTTCTTCATTTTAAGCTTCTCAGAACACTTTATTTCACATAGGCATACATAGTAAACTTTAGGGTTACGCTGCGTGCCCCCTAATTGACCTATAATTATTTCCTGTAGAAGTGTACACTATTACCCTGCAATATAATACCTGGTCCAATTAAAATATTATAGGTCAATATTAAGGTCCGAAATCGGGCTAACAGTGAAGAGGGACTTCGCGCTTCCTATCTTTAAAGGGTTTTAGAAGGCGAATTTCCTCATTTTAAGCTCTTCCGAACACTTATTTTAGATACGCACACATAGTAAAATACAGGAGCTCATTGTGTTCCCTCTAAATGACAGATAATTATTTCCCGTGGTAGGGTACACTATTACCCTGTAATATAATACCTGGTCCAACTAAAATATTATTGGTCAATATTAAGGTCTGATATCGCGCCTTGCGTTAGTTAACCATTGACAGATGTCTTTGAATTTTTAAAGCATTTTAGAAGTCTTATTTCTTCATTTTAAGCTTCTCAGAACACTTTATTTCACATAGGCATACATAGTAAACTTTAGGGTCACGCTGCGTGCCCCCTAATTGACCTATAATTATTTCCTTTAGAAGTGTACACTATTACCCTGCAATATAATACCTGCTCCAATTAAAATATTATAGGTCAATATTAAGGTCCGAAATCGGGCTAACAGTGAAGAGGGACTTCGCGCTTCCTACCTTTAAAGGGTTTTAGAAGGCGAATTTCCTCATTTTAAGCTCTTCCGAACACTTATTTTAGATACGCACACATAGTAAAATACAGGAACTCATTGTGTTCCCTCTAATTGACATATAATTATTTCCCGTGGAAGGGTACACTATTACCCTGTAATAAAATACCTGGTCCAACTACAATACTATATGTCAATATTAAGGTCTGATATCGTGCCTTGCGTTAGTTAGCCATTGAAAGATGTCTTTGAATTTTTAAAGCATTTTAGAAGTCTTATATCTTCATTTTAAGCTTCTCAGAACACTTTATTTCACATAGGCATACATAGTAAACTTAAGGGTCACGCTGAGTGCCCCCTAATTGATCTATAACTGTTTCCTGTAGAAGTGTACACTATTACCCTGTAATATAATACCTGGACCAACTAAAATATTATAGGCCAATATTAAGATCCGATACCATGGCATTAGTTAACTTTGAAAAGTGTCTTCGAATTTCCTTGTTTTAATGCACTATTTAAAATATACATAGTGTTCCCCCTAATTCACCTATAATTATTTCCTGTGGTAGGGTACACTATTACCCTGCAATATAATACCTGGTCCAATTAAAATATTATAGGTCAATATTAAGGTCCGAAATCGGGCTAACAGTGAAGAGGGACTTCGCGCTTCCTATCTTTAAAGGGGTTTAGAAGGCGAATTTCCTCATTTTAAGCTCTTCCGAACACTTATTTTAGATACGCACACTTAGTAGAATACAGGAACTCATTTTGTTTTCTCTAATTGACATATAATTATTTCCCGTGGTAGGGTACACTATTACCCTGTAATACAATACCTGGTCCAACTAAAATATTATAGGTCAATATTAAGGTCTGATATCGCGCCTTGCGTTAGTTAACCATTGAAAGATGTCCTTGAATTTTTAAAGCATTTTAGAAGTCTTATTTCTTCATTTTAAGCTTCTCAGAACACTTTATTTCACATAGGCATACATAGTAAACTTTAGGGTTACGCTGCGTGCCCCCTAATTGACCTATAATTATTTCCTGTAGAAGTGTACACTATTACCCTGCAATATAATACCTGGTCCAATTAAAATATTATAGGTCAATATTAAGGTCCGAAATCGGGCTAACAGTGAAGAGGGACTTCGCGCTTCCTATCTTTAAAGGGTTTTAGAAGGCGAATTTCCTCATTTTAAGCTCTTCCGAACACTTATTTTAGGTACGCACACATAGTAAAATACAGGAACTCATTGTGTTCCCTCTAAATGATAGATAATTATTTCCCGTGGTTGGGTACACTATTACCCTGTAATATAATACCTGGTCCAACTAAAATATTATAAGTCAATATTAAGGTCTGATATCGCGCCTTGCGTTAGTTAACCATTGAAAGATGTCTTTGAATTTTTAAAGCATTTTAGAAGTCTTATTTCTTCATTTTAAGCTGCTCAGAACACTTTATTTCACATAGGCCTACATAGTAAACTTTAGGGTCACGCTGTGTGCCCCCTAATTGACCTATAATTGTTTCCTGCAGAAGTGTACACTATTACCCTGTAATATAATACCTGGACCAACTAAAATATTATAGGCCAATATTAAGATCCGATACCGTGGCATTAGTTTACTTTGAAAAGTGTCTTCGAATTTCCTTGTTTTAATGCACTATTTAAAATATACATAGTGTTCCCCCTAATTCACCTATAATTATTTCCTGTGGTAGGGTACACTATTACCCTGCAATATAATACCTGGACCAATTAAAATATTATAGGTCAATATTAAGGTCCGAAATCGGGCTAACAGTGAAGAGGGACTTCGCGCTTCCTATCTCTAAAGGGTTTTAGAAGGCGAATTTCCTCATTTTAAGCTCTTCCGAACACTTATTTTCGATACGCACACATGGTAAAATACAGGAACTCATTGTGTTCCCTCTAATTGACATATAATTATTTCCCGTGGAAGGGTACACTATTACCCTGTAATATAATACCTGGTCCAACTAAAATATTATAGGTCAATATTAAGGTCTGATATCGCGCCTTGCGTTAATTAACCATTGAAAGATGTCTTTGAATTTTTAAAGCATTTTAGAAGTCTTATTTCTTCATTTTAAGCTTCTCAGAACACTTTATTTCACATAGGCATACATAGTAAACTTTAGGGTCACGCTGCGTGCCCCCTAATTGACCTATAATTATTTCCTTTAGAAGTGTACACTATTACCCTGCAATATAATACCTGGTCCAATTAAAATATTATAGGTCAATATTAAGGTCCGAAATCGGGCTAACAGTGAAGAGGGACTTCGCGCTTCCTATCTTTAAAGGGTTTTAGAAGGCGAATTTCCTCATTTTAAGCTCTTCCGAACACTTATTTTAGATACGCACACATAGTAGAATACAGGAACTCATTTTGTTCCCTCTAATTGACATATAATTATTTCCCGTAGTAGGGTACACTATTACCCTGTAATATAATACCTGGTCCAACTAAAATATTATAGGTCAATATTAAGGTCTGATATCGCGCCTTGCGTTAGTTAACCATTGAAAGATGTCTTTGAATTTTTAAAGCATTTTAGAAGTCTTATTTCTTTATTTTAAGCTTCTCAGAACACTTTATTTCACATAGGCATACATAGTAAACTTTAGGGTCACGCTGTGTGCCCCCTAATTGACCTATAATCATTTCCTGTAGAAGTGTACACTATTACCCTGTAATATAATACCTGGACCAACTAAAATATTATAGGCCAATATTAAGATCCGATACCGTGGCGTTATTTACATTGAAAAGTGTCCTCGAATTTCCTTGTTTTAATGCACTATTTAAAATATACATAGTGTACCCCCTAATTCACCTATAATTATTTCCTGTGGTAGGGTACACTATTACCCTGCAATATAATACCTGGACCAATTAAAATATTATAGGTCAATATTAAGGTCCGAAATCGGGCTAACAGTGAAGAGGGACTTCGCGCTTCCTATCTTTAAAGGGTTTTAGAAGGCGAATTTCCTCATTTTAAGCTCTTCCGAACACTTATTTTAGATACGCAAACATAGTAAAATACAGGAACTCATTTTGTTCCCTCTAATTGACATATAATTATTTCCCGTGGTAGGGTACACTATTACCCTGTAATACAATACCTGGTCCAACTAAAATATTATAGGTCAATATTAAGGTCTGATATCGCGCCTTGCGTTAGTTAACCATTGAAAGATGTCCTTGAATTTTTAAAGCATTTTAGAAGTCTTATTTCTTCATTTTAAGCTTCTCAGAACACTTTATTTCACATAGGCATACATAGTAAACTTTAGGGTTACGCTGCGTGCCCCCTAATTGACCTATAATTCTTTCCTGTAGAAGTGTACACTATTACCCTGTAATATAATACCTGGACCAACTAAAATATTATAGGCCAATATTAAGATCCGATACCGTGGCGTTAGTTAACATTGAAAAGTGTCTTCGAATATCCTTGTTTAAATGCACTATTTAAAATATACATAGTGTACCCCATAATTCACCTATAATTATTTCCTGTGGTAGGGTACACTATTACCCTGTAATATAATACCTGGTCCAAGTAAAATATTATAGGTCAATATTAAGGTCTGATATCGCGCCTTGCGTTACTTAACCATTGAAAGATGTCTTTGAATTTTTAAAGCATTTTAGAAGTCTTATTTCTTCATTTTAAGCTTCTCAGAACACTTTATTTCACATAGCCATACATAGTAAATTTTAGGGTCACGCTGTGTGCCCCCTAATTGACCTATAATTATTTCCTGTAGAAGTGTACACTATTACCCTGTAATATAATACCTGGACCAACTAAAATATTATAGGCCAATATTAAAATCCGATACCGTGGCGTTAGTTAACATTGAAAAGTGTCTTCGAATTTCCTTGTTTAAATGCACTATTTAAAATATACATAGTGTACCCCCTAATTCACCTATAATTATTTCCTGTGGTAGGGTACACTATTACCCTGCAATATAATTCCTGGTCCAATTAAAATATTATAGGTCAATATCAAGGTCCGAAATCGGGCTAACAGTGAAGAGGGACTTCGCGCTTCCAATCTTTAAAGGGTTTTAGAAGGCGAATTTCCTCGTTTTGAGCAATAGTGAATTAAGTCATTTTTAAGGTCAGATATCGTGCCGTTTGTTAGCATTGAGAAGTGTCTCCGAATTTCCTTGTTTTAATGCACTATTTAAAATATACATAGTGTACCCCCTAATTCACCTATAATTATTTCCTCTGGTAGGGTACACTATTAACCTGCAATATAATACCTGGTCCAATTAAAATATTATAGGTCAATATTAAGGTCCGAAATCGGGCTAACAGTGAAGAGGGACTTCGCGCTTCCAATCTTTAAAGGGTTTTAGAGGGCGAATTTCCTCATTTTAAGTTCTTCCGAACACTTATTTTAGATACGCACACATAGTAAAATACAAGAACTCATTGTGTTCCCTCTAATTGACATATAATTATTTCCCGTGGTAGGGTATATTATTACCCTGTAATATAATACCTGGTCCAACTAAAATAATATAGGTCAATATTAAGGTCTGATATCGCGCCTTGCGTTAGTTAACCATTGAAAGATGTCTTTGAATTTTTAAAGCATTTTAGAAGTCTTATTTCTTCATTTTAAGCTTCTCAGAACACTTTATTTCACATAGGCATACATAGTACACTTTAGGGTCACGCTGTGTGCCCCCTAATTTACCTATAATTATTTCCTGCAGAAGAGTACACTATTACCCTGTAATATAATACCTGGACCAACTAAAATATTATAGGCCACTATTAAGATCCGATACCGTGGCGTTAGTTAACATTGAAAAGTGTCTTTGAATTTCCTTGTTTTAATGCACTATTTAAAATATACATAGTGTACCCCCTAATTCACCTATAATTATTTCCTGTGGTAGGGTACACTATCACCCTGTAATATAATATGTGGTCCAATTTAAATATTATGGGTCAATATTAAGATCTGAAATCGATCTTTACGTTAACATTGAAAAGTGACTTCGCGCTTTCTATCTTTAAAGGGTTTTAGAAGGCGAATTTCCTCGTTTTGAGCAATAGTGAATTAAGTCATTTTTAAGGTCAGATATCGTGCCGTTTGTAAGCATTGAAAAGTGTCTTCGAATTTCCTTGTTTTAATGCACTATTTAAAATATACATAGTGTACCCCCTAATTCACCTATAATTATTTCCTGTGGTAGGGTACACTATTACCCTGCAATATAATACCTGGTCCAATTAAAATATTATAGGTCAATATTAAGGTCCGAAATCGGGCTAACAGTGAAAAGGGACTTCGCGCTTCCAATCTTGAAAGGGTTTTAGAAGGCGAATTTCCTCATTTTAAGCTCTTCCGAACACTTATTTTAGATACGCACACATAGTAAAATAAAGGAACTCATTGTGTTCCCTCTAATTGACATATAATTATTTCCCGTGGTAGGGTACACTATTACCCTGTAATATAATACCTGGTCCAACTAAAATATTATAGGTCAATATTAAGGTCTGATATCGCGCCTTGCGTTAGTTAACCATTGAAAGATGTCTTTGAATTTTTAAAGCATTTTAGAAGTCTTATTTCTTCATTTTAAGCTTCTCAGAACACTTTATTTCACACAGGCATACATAGTAAACTTTAGGGTCACGCTGTGTGCCCCCTCATTGACCTATCATTATTTCCTGTAGAAGTGTACACTATTACCCTGTAATATAATACCTGGACCAATTAAAATATTATAGGCCAATATTAAGATCCGACACCGTGGCGTTAGTTAACATTGAAAAGTGTCTTCGAATTTCCTTGTTTTAATGCACTATTTAAAATATACATAGTGTACCCCCTAATTCACCTATAATTATTTCCTGTGGTAGGGTACACTATCACCCTGTAATATAATATGTGGTCCAATTTAAATATTATGGGTCAATATTAAGATCTGAAATCGATCTTTACGTTAACATTGAAAAGTGACTTCGCGCTTCCTATCTTTAAAGGGTTTTAGAAGGCGAATTTCCTCGTTTTGAGCAATGGTGAATTAAGTCATTTTTAAGGTCAGATATCGTGCCGTTTGTTAGCATTGAAAAGTGTCTTCGAATTTCCTTGTTTTAATGCACTATTTAAAATATACATAGTGTACCCCCTAATTCACCTATAATTATTTCCTGTGGTAGGGTACACTATTACCCTGCAATATAATACCTGGTCCAATTAAAATATTATAGGTCAATATTAAGGTCCGAAATCGGGCTAACAGTGAAAAGGGACTTCGCGCTTCCAATCTTTACAGGGTTTTAGAAGGCGAATTTTCTCATTTTAAGCTCTTCCGAACACTTATTTTAGATACGCACACATAGTAAAATAAAGGAACTCATTGTGTTCCCTCTAATTGACATATAATTATTTCCCGTGGTAGGGTACACTATTACCCTGTAATATAATACCTGGTCCAACTAAAATATTATAGGCCAATATTAAGATCCGATACCGTGGCGTTAGTTAACATTAAAAAGTGTCTTCGAATATCCTTGTTTAAATGCACTATTTAAAATATACATAGTGTACCCCATAATTCACCTATAATTATTTCCTGTGGTAGGGTACACTATTACCCTGTAATATAATACCTGGTCCAAGTAAAATATTATAGGTCAATATTAAGGTCTGATATCGCGCCTTGCGTTACTTAACCATTGAAAGATGTCTTTGAATTTTTAAAGCATTTTAGAAGTCTTATTTCTTCATTTTAAGCTTCTCAGAACACTTTATTTCACATAGCCATACATAGTAAATTTTAGGGTCACGCTGTGTGCCCCCTAATTGACCTATAATTATTTCCTGTAGAAGTGTACACTATTACCCTGTAATATAATACCTGGACCAACTAAAATATTATAGGCCAATATTAAAATCCGATACCGTGGCGTTAGTTAACATTGAAAAGTGTCTTCGAATTTCCTTGTTTAAATGCACTATTTAAAATATACATAGTGTACCCCCTAATTCACCTATAATTATTTCCTGTGGTAGGGTACACTATTACCCTGCAATATAATTCCTGGTCCAATTAAAATATTATAGGTCAATATCAAGGTCCGAAATCGGGCTAACAGTGAAGAGGGACTTCGCGCTTCCAATCTTTAAAGGGTTTTAGAAGGCGAATTTCCTCGTTTTGAGCAATAGTGAATTAAGTCATTTTTAAGGTCAGATATCGTGCCGTTTGTAAGCATTGAAAAGTGTCTTCGAATTTCCTTGTTTTAATGCACTATTTAAAATATACATAGTGTACCCCCTAATTCACCTATAATTATTTCCTGTGGTAGGGTACACTATTACCCTGCAATATAATACCTGGTCCAATTAAAATATTATAGGTCAATATTAAGGTCCGAAATCGGGCTAACAGTGAAAAGGGACTTCGCGCTTCCAATCTTGAAAGGGTTTTAGAAGGCGAATTTCCTCATTTTAAGCTCTTCCGAACACTTATTTTAGATACGCACACATAGTAAAATAAAGGAACTCATTGTGTTCCCTCTAATTGACATATAATTATTTCCCGTGGTAGGGTATATTATTACCCTGTAATATAATACCTGGTCCAACTAAAATAATATAGGTCAATATTAAGGTCTGATATCGCGCCTTGCGTTAGTTAACCATTGAAAGATGTCTTTGAATTTTTAAAGCATTTTAGAAGTCTTATTTCTTCATTTTAAGCTTCTCAGAACACTTTATTTCACATAGGCATACATAGTAAACTTTAGGGTCACGCTGTGTGCCCCCTAATTTACCTATAATTATTTCCTGCAGAAGAGTACACTATTACCCTGTAATATAATACCTGGACCAACTAAAATATTATAGGCCACTATTAAGATCCGATACCGTGGCGTTAGTTAACATTGAAAAGTGTCTTTGAATTTCCTTGTTTTAATGCACTATTTAAAATATACTTAGTGTACCCCCTAATTCACCTATAATTATTTCCTGTGGTAGGGTACACTATCACCCTGTAATATAATATGTGGTCCAATTTAAATATTATGGGTCAATATTAAGATCTGAAATCGATCTTTACGTTAACATTGAAAAGTGACTTCGCGCTTTCTATCTTTAAAGGGTTTTAGAAGGCGAATTTCCTCGTTTTGAGCAATAGTGAATTAAGTCATTTTTAAGGTCAGATATCGTGCCGTTTGTAAGCATTGAAAAGTGTCTTCGAATTTCCTTGTTTTAATGCACTATTTAAAATATACATAGTGTACCCCCTAATTCACCTATAATTATTTCCTGTGGTAGGGTACACTATTACCCTGCAATATAATACCTGGTCCAATTAAAATATTATAGGTCAATATTAAGGTCCGAAATCGGGCTAACAGTGAAAAGGGACTTCGCGCTTCCAATCTTGAAAGGGTTTTAGAAGGCGAATTTCCTCATTTTAAGCTCTTCCGAACACTTATTTTAGATACGCACACATAGTAAAATAAAGGAACTCATTGTGTTCCCTCTAATTGACATATAATTATTTCCCGTGGTAGGGTACACTATTACCCTGTAATATAATACCTGGTCCAACTAAAATATTATAGGTCAATATTAAGGTCTGATATCGCGCCTTGCGTTAGTTAACCATTGAAAGATGTCTTTGAATTTTTAAAGCATTTTAGAAGTCTTATTTCTTCATTTTAAGCTTCTCAGAACACTTTATTTCACATAGGCATACATAGTAAACTTTAGGGTCACGCTGTGTGCCCCCTCATTGACCTATCATTATTTCCTGTAGAAGTGTACACTATTACCCTGTAATATAATACCTGGACCAATTAAAATATTATAGGCTAATATTAAGATCCGACACCGTGGCGTTAGTTAACATTGAAAAGTGTCTTCGAATTTCCTTGTTTTAATGCACTATTTAAAATATACATAGTGTACCCCCTAATTCACCTATAATTATTTCCTGTGGTAGGGTACACTATCACCCTGTAATATAATATGTGGTCCAATTTAAATATTATGGGTCAATATTAAGATCTGAAATCGATCTTTACGTTAACATTGAAAAGTGACTTCGCGCTTCCTATCTTTAAAGGGTTTTAGAAGGCGAATTTCCTCGTTTTGAGCAATGGTGAATTAAGTCATTTTTAAGGTCAGATATCGTGCCGTTTGTTAGCATTGAAAAGTGTCTTCGAATTTCCTTGTTTTAATGCACTATTTAAAATATACATAGTGTACCCCCTAATTCACCTATAATTATTTCCTGTGGTAGGGTACACTATTACCCTGCAATATAATACCTGGTCCAATTAAAATATTATAGGTCAATATTAAGGTCCGAAATCGGGCTAACAGTGAAAAGGGACTTCGCGCTTCCAATCTTTACAGGGTTTTAGAAGGCGAATTTTCTCATTTTAAGCTCTTCCGAACACTTATTTTAGATACGCACACATAGTAAAATAAAGGAACTCATTGTGTTCCCTCTAATTGACATATAATTATTTCCCGTGGTAGGGTACACTATTACCCTGTAATATAATACCTGGTCCAACTAAAATATTATAGGCCAATATTAAGATCCGATACCGTGGCGTTAGTTAACATTGAAAAGTGTCTTCGAATATCCTTGTTTAAATGCACTATTTAAAATATACATAGTGTACCCCATAATTCACCTATAATTATTTCCTGTGGTAGGGTACACTATTACCCTGTAATATAATACCTGGTCCAAGTAAAATATTATAGGTCAATATTAAGGTCTGATATCGCGCCTTGCGTTACTTAACCATTGAAAGATGTCTTTGAATTTTTAAAGCATTTTAGAAGTCTTATTTCTTCATTTTAAGCTTCTCAGAATACTTTATTTCACATAGCCATACATAGTAAATTTTAGGGTCACGCTGTGTGCCCCCTAATTGACCTATAATTATTTCCTGTAGAAGTGTACACTATTACCCTGTAATATAATACCTGGACCAACTAAAATATTATAGGCCAATATTAAAATCCGATACCGTGGCGTTACTTAACATTGAAAAGTGCCTTCGAATTTCCTTGTTTAAATGCACTATTTAAAATATACATAGTGTACCCCCTAATTCACCTATAATTATTTCCTGTGGTAGGGTACACTATTACCCTGCAATATAATTCCTGGTCCAATTAAAATATTATAGGTCAATATCAAGGTCCGAAATCGGGCTAACAGTGAAGAGGGACTTCGCGCTTCCAATCTTTAAAGGGTTTTAGAAGGCGAATTTCCTCGTTTTGAGCAATAGTGAATTAAGTCATTTTTAAGGTCAGATATCGTGCCGTTTGTTAGCATTGAGAAGTGTCTCCGAATTTCCTTGTTTTAATGCACTATTTAAAATATACATAGTGTACCCCCTAATTCACCTATAATTATTTCCTCTGGTAGGGTACACTATTAACCTGCAATATAATACCTGGTCCAATTAAAATATTATAGGTCAATATTAAGGTCCGAAATCGGGCTAACAGTGAAGAGGGACTTCGCGCTTCCAATCTTTAAAGGGTTTTAGAGGGCGAATTTCCTCATTTTAAGTTCTTCCGAACACTTATTTTAGATACGCACACATAGTAAAATACAAGAACTCATTGTGTTCCCTCTAATTGACATATAATTATTTCCCGTGGTAGGGTATATTATTACCCTGTAATATAATACCTGGTCCAACTAAAATAATATAGGTCAATATTAAGGTCTGATATCGCGCCTTGCGTTAGTTAACCATTGAAAGATGTCTTTGAATTTTTAAAGCATTTTAGAAGTCTTATTTCTTCATTTTAAGCTTCTCAGAACACTTTATTTCACATAGGCATACATAGTAAACTTTAGGGTCACGCTGTGTGCCCCCTAATTTACCTATAATTATTTCCTGCAGAAGAGTACACTATTACCCTGTAATATAATACCTGGACCAACTAAAATATTATAGGCCACTATTAAGATCCGATACCGTGGCGTTAGTTAACATTGAAAAGTGTCTTTGAATTTCCTTGTTTTAATGCACTATTTAAAATATACATAGTGTACCCCCTAATTCACCTATAATTATTTCCTGTGGTAGGGTACACTATCACCCTGTAATATAATATGTGGTCCAATTTAAATATTATGGGTCAATATTAAGATCTGAAATCGATCTTTACGTTAACATTGAAAAGTGACTTCGCGCTTTCTATCTTTAAAGGGTTTTAGAAGGCGAATTTCCTCGTTTTGAGCAATAGTGAATTAAGTCATTTTTAAGGTCAGATATCGTGCCGTTTGTAAGCATTGAAAAGTGTCTTCGAATTTCCTTGTTTTAATGCACTATTTAAAATATACATAGTGTACCCCCTAATTCACCTATAATTATTTCCTGTGGTAGGGTACACTATTACCCTGCAATATAATACCTGGTCCAATTAAAATATTATAGGTCAATATTAAGGTCCGAAATCGGGCTAACAGTGAAAAGGGACTTCGCGCTTCCAATCTTGAAAGGGTTTTAGAAGGCGAATTTCCTCATTTTAAGCTCTTCCGAACACTTATTTTAGATACGCACACATAGTAAAATAAAGGAACTCATTGTGTTCCCTCTAATTGACATATAATTATTTCCCGTGGTAGGGTACACTATTACCCTGTAATATAATACCTGGTCCAACTAAAATATTATAGGTCAATATTAAGGTCTGATATCGCGCCTTGCGTTAGTTAACCATTGAAAGATGTCTTTGAATTTTTAAAGCATTTTAGAAGTCTTATTTCTTCATTTTAAGCTTCTCAGAACTTTTTATTTCACATAGGCATACATAGTAAACTTTAGGGTCACGCTGTGTGCCCCCTCATTGACCTATCATTATTTCCTGTAGAAGTGTACACTATTACCCTGTAATATAATACCTGGACCAATTAAAATATTATAGGCCAATATTAAGATCCGACACCGTGGCGTTAGTTAACATTGAAAAGTGTCTTCGAATTTCCTTGTTTTAATGCACTATTTAAAATATACATAGTGTACCCCCTAATTCACCTATAATTATTTCCTGTGGTAGGGTACACTATCACCCTGTAATATAATATGTGGTCCAATTTAAATATTATGGGTCAATATTAAGATCTGAAATCGATCTTTACGTTAACATTGAAAAGTGACTTCGCGCTTCCTATCTTTAAAGGGTTTTAGAAGGCGAATTTCCTCGTTTTGAGCAATGGTGAATTAAGTCATTTTTAAGGTCAGATATCGTGCCGTTTGTTAGCATTGAAAAGTGTCTTCGAATTTCCTTGTTTTAATGCACTATTTAAAATATACATAGTGTACCCCCTAATTCACCTATAATTATTTCCTGTGGTAGGGTACACTATTACCCTGCAATATAATACCTGGTCCAATTAAAATATTATAGGTCAATATTAAGGTCCGAAATCGGGCTAACAGTGAAAAGGGACTTCGCGCTTCCAATCTTTACAGGGTTTTAGAAGGCGAATTTTCTCATTTTAAGCTCTTCCGAACACTTATTTTAAATACGCACACATAGTAAAATAAAGGAACTCATTGTGTTCCCTCTAATTGACATATAATTATTTCCCGTGGTAGGGTACACTATTACCCTGTAATATAATACCTGGTCCAACTAAAATATTATAGGCCAATATTAAGATCCGATACCGTGGCGTTAGTTAACATTGAAAAGTGTCTTCGAATATCCTTGTTTAAATGCACTATTTAAAATATACATAGTGTACCCCATAATTCACCTATAATTATTTCCTGTGGTAGGGTACACTATTACCCTGTAATATAATACCTGGTCCAAGTAAAATATTATAGGTCAATATTAAGGTCTGATATCGCGCCTTGCGTTACTTAACCATTGAAAGATGTCTTTGAATTTTTAAAGCATTTTAGAAGTCTTATTTCTTCATTTTAAGCTTCTCAGAATACTTTATTTCACATAGCCATACATAGTAAATTTTAGGGTCACGCTGTGTGCCCCCTAATTGACGTATAATTATTTCCTGTAGAAGTGTACACTATTACCCTGTAATATAATACCTGGACCAACTAAAATATTATAGGCCAATATTAAAATCCGATACCGTGGCGTTAGTTAACATTGAAAAGTGTCTTCGAATTTCCTTGTTTAAATGCACTATTTAAAATATACATAGTGTACCCCCTAATTCACCTATAATTATTTCCTGTGGTAGGGTACACTATTACCCTGCAATATAATTCCTGGTCCAATTAAAATATTATAGGTCAATATCAAGGTCCGAAATCGGGCTAACAGTGAAGAGGGACTTCGCGCTTCCAATCTTTAAAGGGTTTTAGAAGGCGAATTTCCTCGTTTTGAGCAATAGTGAATTAAGTCATTTTTAAGGTCAGATATCGTGCCGTTTGTTAGCATTGAAAAGTGACTCCGAATTTCCTTGTTTTAATGCACTATTTAAAATATACATAGTGTACCCCCTAATTCACCTATAATTATTTCCTCTGGTAGGGTACACTATTAACCTGCAATATAATACCTGGTCCAATTAAAATATTATAGGTCAATATTAAGGTCCGAAATCGGGCTAACAGTGAAGAGGGACTTCGCGCTTCCAATCTTTAAAGGGTTTTAGAGGGCGAATTTCCTCATTTTAAGTTCTTCCGAACACTTATTTTAGATACGCACACATAGTAAAATACAAGAACTCATTGTGTTCCCTCTAATTGACATATAATTATTTCCCGTGGTAGGGTATATTATTACCCTGTAATATAATACCTGGTCCAACTAAAATAATATAGGTCAATATTAAGGTCTGATATCGCGCCTTGCGTTAGTTAACCATTGAAAGATGTCTTTGAATTTTTAAAGCATTTTAGAAGTCCTATTTCTTCATTTTAAGCTTCTCAGAACACTTTATTTCACATAGGCATACATAGTAAACTTTAGGGTCACGCTGTGTGCCCCCTAATTTACCTATAATTATTTCCTGCAGAAGAGTACACTATTACCCTGTAATATAATACCTGGACCAACTAAAATATTATAGGCCACTATTAAGATCCGATACCGTGGCGTTAGTTAACATTGAAAAGTGTCTTTGAATTTCCTTGTTTTAATGCACTATTTAAAATATACATAGTGTACCCCCTAATTCACCTATAATTATTTCCTGTGGTAGGGTACACTATCACCCTGTAATATAATATGTGGTCCAATTTAAATATTATGGGTCAATATTAAGATCTGAAATCGATCTTTACGTTAACATTGAAAAGTGACTTCGCGCTTTCTATCTTTAAAGGGTTTTAGAAGGCGAATTTCCTCGTTTTGAGCAATAGTGAATTAAGTCATTTTTAAGGTCAGATATCGTGCCGTTTGTAAGCATTGAAAAGTGTCTTCGAATTTCCTTGTTTTAATGCACTATTTAAAATATACATAGTGTACCCCCTAATTCACCTATAATTATTTCCTGTGGTAGGGTACACTATTACCCTGCAATATAATACCTGGTCCAATTGAAATATTATAGGTCAATATTAAGGTCCGAAATCGGGCTAACAGTGAAAAGGGACTTCGCGCTTCCAATCTTGAAAGGGTTTTAGAAGGCGAATTTCCTCATTTTAAGCTCTTCCGAACACTTATTTTAGATACGCACACATAGTAAAATAAAGGAACTCATTGTGTTCCCTCTAATTGACATATAATTATTTCCCGTGGTAGGGTACACTATTACCCTTTAATATAATACCTGGTCCAACTAAAATATTATAGGTCAATATTAAGGTCTGATATCGCGCCTTGCGTTAGTTAACCATTGAAAGATGTCTTTGAATTTTTAAAGCATTTTAGAAGTCTTATTTCTTCATTTTAAGCTTCTCAGAACTTTTTATTTCACATAGGCATACATAGTAAACTTTAGGGTCACGCTGTGTGCCCCCTCATTGACCTATCATTATTTCCTGTAGAAGTGTACACTATTACCCTGTAATATAATACCTGGTCCAACTAAAATATTATAGGCCAATATTAAGATCCGATACCGTGGCGTTAGTTAACATTGAAAAGTGTCTTCGAAATTACTTGTTTTAAAGCACTATTTAAAATATACATAGTGTACCCCCTAATTCACCTATAATTATTTCCTGTGGTAGGGTACACTATCACCCTGTAATATAATATGTGGTCCAATTTAAATATTATGGGTCAATATTAAGATCTGAAATCGATCTTTACGTTAACATTGAAAAGTGACTTCGCGCTTCCTATCTTTAAAGGGTTTTAGAAGGCGAATTTCCTCGTTTTGAGCAATAGTGAATTAAGTCATTTTTAAGGTCAGATATCGTGCCGTTTGTTAGCATTGAAAAGTGACTTCGAATTTCCTTGTTTTAATGCACTATTTAAAATATACATAGTGTACCCCCTAATTCACCTATAATTATTTCCTGTGGTAGGGTACACTATTACCCTGCAATATAATACCTGGTCCAATTAAAATATTATAGGTCAATATTAAGGTACGAAATCGGGCTAACAGTGAAGAGGGACTTCGCGCTTCCAATCTTTAAAGGGTTTTAGAAGGCGAACTTCCTCATTTTAAGCTCTTCCGAACACTTATTTTAGATACGCACACATAGTAAAATAAAGGAACTCATTGTGTTCCCTCTAATTGACATATACTTATTTCCCGTGGTAGGGTACACTATTACCCTGTAATATAATACCTGGTCCAACTAAAATATTATAGGTCAATATTAAGGTCTGATATCGCGCCTTGCGTTAGTTAACCATTGAAAGATGTCTTTGAATTTTTAAAGCATTTTAGAAGTCTTATTTCTTCATTATAAGCTTCTTAGAACTTTTTATTTCACATAGGCATACATAGTAAACTTTAGGGTCACGCTGTGTGCCCCCTCATTGACCTATCATTATTTCCTGTAGAAGTGTACACTATTACCCTGTAATAAAATACCTGGACCAACTAAAATATTATAGGCCAATATTAAGATCCGATACCGTGGCGTTAGTTAACATTGAAAAGTGTCTTCGAATTTCCTTGTTTTAATGCACTATTTAAAATATACATAGTGTACCCCCTAATTCACCTATAATTATTTCCTGTGGTAGGGTACACTATCACCCTGTATTATAATATGTGGTCCAATTTAAATATTATGGGTCAATATTAAGATCTGAAATCGATCTTTACGTTAACATTGAAAAGTGACTTCGCGCTTCCTATCTTTAAAGGGTTTTAGAAGGCGAATTTCCTCGTTTTGAGCAATAGTGAATTAAGTCATTTTTAAGGTCAGATATCGTGCCGTTTGTTAGCATTGAAAAGCGTCTTCGAATTTCCTTGTTTTAATGCACTATTTAAAATATACATAGTGTACCCCCTAATTCACCTATAATTATTTCCTGTGGTAGGGTACACTATTACCCTGCAACACAATACCTGGTCCAATTAAAATATTATAGGTCAATATTAAGGTCCGAAATCGAGCTAACAGTGAAGAGGGACTTCGCGCTTCCAATCTTTAAAGGGTTTTAGAAGGCGAATTTCCTCATTTTAAGCTCTTCCGAACACTTATTTTAGATACACACACATAGTAAAATACAGGAACTCATTGTGTTCCCTCTAATTGACATATAATTATTTCCCGTGGTAGGGTACACTATTACCCTGTAATATAATACCTGGTCCAACTAAAATATTATAGGTCAATATTAAGGTCTGATATCGCGCCTTGCGTTAGTTAACCATTGAAAGATGTCTTTGAATTTTTAAAGCATTTTAGAAGTCTTATTACTTCATTTTAAGCTTCTCAGAACTTTTTATTTCACATAGGCATACATAGTAAACTTTAGGGTCACGCTGTGTGCCCCCTCATTGACCTATCATTATTTCCTGTAGAAGTGTACACTATTACCCTGTAATATAATACCTGGTCCAACTAAAATATTATAGGCCAATATTAAGATCCGATACCGTGGCGTTAGTTAACATTGAAAAGTGTCTTCGAAATTACTTGTTTTAAAGCACTATTTAAAATATACATAGTGTACCCCCTAATTCACCTATAATTATTTCCTGTGGTAGGGTACACTATCACCCTGTAATATAATATGTGGTCCAATTTAAATATTATGGGTCAATATTAAGATCTGAAATCGATCTTTACGTTAACATTGAAAAGTGACTTCGCGCTTCCTATCTTTAAAGGGTTTTAGAAGGCGAATTTCCTCGTTTTGAGCAATAGTGAATTAAGTCATTTTTAAGGTCAGATATCGTGCCGTTTGTTAGCATTGAAAAGTGACTTCGAATTTCCTTGTTTTAATGCACTATTTAAAATATACATAGTGTACCCCCTAATTCACCTATAATTATTTCCTGTGGTAGGGTACACTATTACCCTGCAATATAATACCTGGTCCAATTAAAATATTATAGGTCAATATTAAGGTACGAAATCGGGTTAACAGTGAAGAGGGACTTCGCGCTTCCAATCTTTAAAGGGTTTTAGAAGGCGAACTTCCTCATTTTAAGCTCTTCCGAACACTTATTTTAGATACGCACACATAGTAAAATAAAGGAACTCATTGTGTTCCCTCTAATTGACATATACTTATTTCCCGTGGTAGGGTACACTATTACCCTGTAATATAATACCTGGTCCAACTAAAATATTATAGGTCAATATTAAGGTCTGATATCGCGCCTTGCGTTAGTTAACCATTGAAAGATGTCTTTGAATTTTTAAAGCATTTTAGAAGTCTTATTTCTTCATTATAAGCTTCTTAGAACTTTTTATTTCACATAGGCATACATAGTAAACTTTAGGGTCACGCTGTGTGCCCCCTCATTGACCTATCATTATTTCCTGTAGAAGTGTACACTATTACCCTGTAATAAAATACCTGGACCAACTAAAATATTATAGGCCAATATTAAGATCCGATACCGTGGCGTTAGTTAACATTGAAAAGTGTCTTCGAATTTCCTTGTTTTAATGCACTATTTAAAATATACATAGTGTACCCCCTAATTCACCTATAATTATTTCCTGTGGTAGGGTACACTATCACCCTGTATTATAATATGTGGTCCAATTTAAATATTATGGGTCAATATTAAGATCTGAAATCGATCTTTACGTTAACATTGAAAAGTGACTTCGCGCTTCCTATCTTTAAAGGGTTTTAGAAGGCGAATTTCCTCGTTTTGAGCAATAGTGAATTAAGTCATTTTTAAGGTCAGATATCGTGCCGTTTGTTAGCATTGAAAAGCGTCTTCGAATTTCCTTGTTTTAATGCACTATTTAAAATATACATAGTGTACCCCCTAATTCACCTATAATTATTTCCTGTGGTAGGGTACACTATTACCCTGCAACACAATACCTGGTCCAATTAAAATATTATAGGTCAATATTAAGGTCCGAAATCGAGCTAACAGTGAAGAGGGACTTCGCGCTTCCAATCTTTAAAGGGTTTTAGAAGGCGAATTTCCTCATTTTAAGCTCTTCCGAACACTTATTTTAGATACACACACATAGTAAAATACAGGAACTCATTGTGTTCCCTCTAATTGACATATAATTATTTCCCGTGGTAGGGTACACTATTACCCTGTAATATAATACCTGGTCCAACTAAAATATTATAGGTCAATATTAAGGTCTGATATCGCGCCTTGCGTTAGTTAACCATTGAAAGATGTCTTTGAATTTTTAAAGCATTTTAGAAGTCTTATTTCTTCATTTTAAGCTTCTCAGAACACTTTATTTCACATAGGCATACATAGTAAACTTTAGGGTCACGCTGAGTGCCCCCTAATTGGCCTATAATTATTTCCGGTAGAAATGTACACTATTACCCTGTAATATAATACCTGGACCAACTAAAATATTATAGGCCAATATTAAGATCCGATATCGTGGCGTTAGTTAACATTGAAAAGTGTCTTCGAATTTCCTTGTTTTAATGCACTATTTAAAATATACATAGTGTACCCCCTAATTCACCTATAATTATTTCCTGTGGTAGGGTACACTATTAACCTGCAATATAATACCTGGTCCAATTAAAATATTATAGGTCAATATTAAGGTCCGAAATCGGGCTAACAGTGAAGAGGGACTTCGCGCTTCCTATTTTTAAAGGGTTTTAGAAGGCGAATTTCCTCATTTTAAGCTCTTTCGAACACTTATTTTAGATACGCACACATAGTAAAATACAGGAACTCATTGTGTTCCCTCTAATTGACATATAATTATTTCCCGTGGTAGGGTACACTATTACCCTGTAATATAATACCTGGTCCAACTAAAATATTATAGGTCAATATTAAGGTCTGATATCGCGCCTTGCGTTAGTTAACCATTGAAAGATGTCTTTGAATTTTTAAAGCATTTTAGAAGTCTTATTTCTTCATTTTAAGCTTCTCAGAACACTTTATTTCACATAGGCATACATAGTAAACTTTAGGGTCACGCTGTGTGCCCCCTAATTGACCTATCATTATTTCCTGTAGAAGTGTTCACTATTACCCTGTAATATAATACCTGGACCAACTAAAATATTATAGGCCAATATTAACATCCGATACCGTGGCGTTAGTTAACATTGAAAAGTGTCTTCGAATTTCCTTGTTTTAATGCACTATTTAAAATATACATAGTGTACCCGCTAATTCACCTATAATTACTTCCTGTGGTAGGGTACACTATCACCCTGTAATATAATATGTGGTCCAATTTAAATATTATGGGTCAATATTAAGATCTGAAATCGATCTTTACGTTAACATTGAAAAGTGACTTCGCGCTTCCTATCTTTAAAGGGTTTTAGAAGGCGAATTTCCTCGTTTTGAGCAATAGTGAATTAAGTCATTTTTAAGGTCAGATATCGTGCCGTTTGTTAGCATTGAAAAGTGTCTTCGAATTTCCTTGTTTTAATGCACTATTTAAAATATACATTGTGTACCCCCTAATTCACCTATAATTATTTCCTGTGGAAGGGTATACTATTACCCTGCAATATAATACCTGGTCCAATTAAAATATTATAGGTCAATATTAAGGTCCGAAATCGGGCTAACAGTGAAGAGGGACTTCGCGCTTCCTATCTTTAAAGGGTTTTAGAAGGCGAATTTCCTCATTTTAAGCTCTTCCGAACACTTATTTTAGATACGTACACATAGTAAAATACAGGAACTCATTGTGTTCCCTCTAATTGACATATAATTATTTCCCGTGGAAGGGTACACT
The DNA here is from genome assembly GCF_982258835.1 of Parasteatoda tepidariorum. NCBI lineage: Eukaryota > Metazoa > Arthropoda > Arachnida > Araneae > Theridiidae > Parasteatoda > Parasteatoda tepidariorum. The sequence goes on along the minus strand of NC_141756.1, from coordinate 121,413,734 downwards.
ATTACCCTGTAATATAATACCTGGTCCAACTAAAATATTATAGGTCAATATTAAGGTCTGATATCGCGCCTTGCGTTAGTTAACCATTGAAAGATGTCTTTGAATTTTTAAAGCATTTTAGAAGTCTTATTACTTCATTTTAAGCTTCTCAGAACACTTTATTTCACATAGGCATACATAGTAAACTTTAGGGTCACGCTGTGTGCCCCCTAATTGACCTATAATTATTTCCTGTAGAAGTGTACACTATTTCCCTGTAATATAATACCTGGACCAACTAAAATATTATAGGAAAATATTAAGATCCGATACCGTGGCGTTAGTTAACATTGAAAAGTGTCTTCGAAATTACTTGTTTTAATGCACTATTTAAAATATACATAGTGTACCCCCTAATTCACCTATAATTATTTCCTGTGGTAGGGTACACTATCACCCTGTAATATAATATGTGGTCCAATTTAAATATTATGGGTCAATATTAAGATCTGAAATCGATGTTTACGTTAACATTGAATAGTGACTTCGCGCTTCCTATCTTTAAAGGGTTTTAGAAGGCGAATTTCCTCGTTTTGAGCAATAGTGAATTAAGTCATTTTTAAGGTCAGATATCGTGCCGTTTGTTAGCATTGAAAAGTGTCTTCGAATTTCCTTGTTTTAATGCGCTATTTAAAATATACATAGTGTACCCCCTAATTCACCTATAATTATTTCCTGTGGTAGGGTACACTATTACCCGGCAATATAATACCTGGTCGAATTAAAATATTATAGGTCAATATTAAGGTCCGAAATCGGGCTAACAGTGAAGAGGGACTTCGCTCTTCCTATCTTTAAAGGGTTTTAGAAGGCGAATTTCCTCATTTTAAGCTCTTCCGAACACTTATTTCAGATACGCACACATAGTAAAATACAGGAACTCATTGTGTTCCCTCTAATTGACATATAATTATTTCCCGTGGTAGGGTACACTATTACCCTGTAATATAATACCTGGTCCAACTAAAATATTATAGGTCAATATTAAGGTCTGATATCGCGCCTTGCGTTAGTTAACCATTGAAAGATGTCTTTGAATATTTAAAGCATTTTAGAAGTCTAATTTCTTCATTTTAAGCTTCTCAGAACACTTTATTTCACATAGGCATACATAGTAAACTTTAGGGTCACGCTGTGAGCCCCCTAATTGACCAATAGTTATTTCCTGTAGAAGTGTACACTATTACCCTGTAATATAATACCTGGACCAACTAAAATATTATAGGTCAATATTAAGATCCGATACCGTGGCGTTAGTTAACATTGAAAAGTGTCTTTGAGTTTCCTTGTTTTAATGCACTATTTAAAATATACATAGTGTACCCCCTAATTCACCTATAATTATTTCCTGTGGTAGGGTACACTATTACCCTGCAATATAATACCTGGTCCAATTAAAATATTATAGATCAATATTAAGGTCCGGAATCGGGCAGACAGTGAAGAGGGACTTCGCGCTTCCAATCTTTAAAGGGTTTTAGAAGGCGAATTTCCTCATTTTAAGCTCTTCCGAGCACTTATTTTAGATACGCACACATAGTAAAATACAGGAACTCGTTGTGTTCCCTCTAATTGACATATAATTATTTCCCGTGATAGGGTACACTATTACCCTGTAATATAATACCTGGTCCAACAAAAATATTATAGGTCAATATTAAGGTCTGATATCGCGTCTTGCGTTAGTTAACCATTGAAAGATGTCATTGAATTTTTAAAGCATTTTAGAAGTCTTATTTCTTCATTTTAAGCTTCTCAGAACACTTTATTTCACATAGGCATACATAGTAAACTTTAGGGTCACGCTGTATACCCCCTAATTGACCTAAAATTATTTCCTGTAGAAGTGTACATTATTACCCTGTAATATAATACCTGGACCAACTAAAATATTATAGGCCAATATTAAGATCCGATACCGTGGCGTTAGTTAACATTGAAAAGTGTCTTCAAATTTCCTTGTTTTAATGCACTATTTAAAATATACATAGTGTACCCCCTAATTCACCTATAATTATTTCCTGTGGTAGGGTACACTATCACCCTGTAATATAATATGTGGTCCAATTTAAATATTATGGGTCAATATTAAGATCTGAAATCGATCTTTACGTTAACAGTGAAAAGTGACTTCGCGCTTCCTATCTTTAAAGGGTTTTAGAAGGCGAATTTCCTCGTTTTGAGCAATAGTGAATTAAGTCATTTTTAAGGTCAGATATCGTGCCGTTTGTTAGCATTGAAAAGTGTCTTCGATTTTCCTTGTTTTAATGCACTATTTAAAATATACATAGTGTACCCCATAATTCAACTATAATTATTTCCTGTGGTAGGGTACACTATTACCCTGCAATATAATACCTGGTCCAATTAAAATATTATAAGTCAATATTAAGGTCCGAAATCGAGCTAACAGTGAAGAGGGACTTCGCGCTTCCAATCTTTAAAGGGTTTTAGAAGGCGAATTTCCTCATTTTAAGCTCTTCCGAACACTTATTTTAGATACACACACATAGTAAAATACAGGAACTCATTGTGTTCCCTCTAATTGACATATAATTATTTCCCGTATTAGGGTACACTATTACCCTGTAATATAATACCTGGTCTAACTAAAATACTATAGGTCAATATTAAGGTCTGATATCGCGCCTTGCGTTAGTTAACCATTGAAAGATGTCTTTGAATTTTTAAAGCATTTTAGAAGTCTTATTTCTTCATTTTAAGCTTCTCAGAACACTTTATTTCTCATAGGCATACATAGTAAACTTTAGGGTCACGCTGTGTGCCCCCTAATTGACCTATAATTATTTCCTGTAGAAGTGTACACTATTACCCTGTAATATAATACCTGGACCAACTAAAATATTATAGGCCAATAGTAAGATCCGATAGTGTGGCGTTAGTTAACATTGAAAAGTGTCTTCGAATTTCCTTGTTTAAATGCACTATTTAAAATATACAAAGTGTACCCCCTAATTCACCTATAATTATTTCCTGTGTTAGGGTACACTATCACCCTGTAATATAATATGTGGTTCAATTTAAATATTATGGGTCAATATTAAGATCTGAAATCGATCTTTACGTTAACATTGAAAAGTGACTTCGCGCTTCCTATCTTTAAAGGGTTTTAGAAGGCAAATTTCCTCGATTTGAGCAATAGTGAATTAAGTCATTTTTAAGGTCAGATATCGTGCCGTTTGTTAGCATTGATAAGTGTCTTAGAATTTCCTTGTTTTAATGCACTATTTAAATTATACATAGTGTACCCCCCAATTCACCTATAATTATTTCCTGTGGTATTACCCTGCAATATAATACCTGGTCCAATTAAAATATTATAGGTCAATATTAAGGTCCGAAATCGGGCTAACAGTGAAGAGGGACTTCGCGCTTCCTATCTTTAAAGGGTTTTAGAAGGCGAATTTCCTCATTTTAAGCTCTTCCGAACACTTATATTAGATACGCACACATAGTAAAATACAGGAACTCATTGTGTTCCCTCTAATTGACATATAATTATTTCCCGTATTAGGGTACACTATTACCCTGTAATATAATACCTGGTCTAACTAAAATACTATAGGTCAATATTAAGGTCTGATATCGCGCCTTGCGTTAGTTAACCATTGAAAGATGTCTTTGAATTTTTAAAGCATTTTAGAAGTCTTATTTCTTCATTTTAAGCTTCTCAGAACACTTTATTTCTCATAGGCATACATAGTAAACTTTAGGGTCACGCTGTGTGCCCCCTAATTGACCAATAATTATTTCCTGTAGAAGTGTACACTATTACCCTGTAATATAATACCTGGACCAACTAAAATATTATAGGCCAATATTAAGATCCGAAAGCGTGGCGTTAGTTAACATTGAAAAGTGTCTTCGAATTTCCTTGTTTTAATGCACTATTTAAAATATACATAGTGTACCCCCTAATTCACCTATAATTATTTCAAGTGGTAGGGTACACTATTACCCTGCAATATAATACCTGGTCCAATTAAAATATTGTAGGTCAATATTAAGGTCCGGAATCGGGCAGACAGTGAAGAGGGACTTCGCGCTTCCAATCTTTAAAGGGTTTTAGAAGGCGAATTTCCTCATTTTAAGCTCTTCCGAGCACTTATTTTAGATACGCACACATAGTAAAATACAGGAACTCATTGTGTTCCCTCTAATTGACATATAATTATTTCCCGTGATAGGGTACACTATTACCCTGTAATATAATACCTGGTCCAACTAAAATATTATAGGTCAATATTAAGGTCTGATATCGCGCCTTGCGTTAGTTAACCATTGAAAGATGTCTCTGAATTTTTAAAGCATTTTAGAAGTCTTATTTCTTCATGTTAAGCTTCTCAGAACACTTTATTTCACATAGGCATACATAGTAAACTTTAGGGTCAAGCTGTGTGCCCCCTAATTGACCTATAATTATTTTCTGTAGAAGTGTACACTATTACCCTGTAATAAAATACCTGGACCAACTAAAATATTATAGGCCAATAATAAGATCCGATACCGTGGCGTTAGTTACCATTGAAAAGTGTCTTCGAATTTCCTTGTTTTAATGCACTATTTAAAATATACATAGTGTACCCCCTAATTCACCTATAATTATTTCCTGTGGTAGGGTACACTATTACCCTGCAATATAATACCTGGTCCAATTAAAATATTATAGGTCAATATTAAGGTCCGAAATCGGGCTAACAGTGAAGAGGGACTTCGCGCTTCCTATCTTTAAAGGGTTTTAGAAGGCGAATTTCCCCATTTTAAGCTCTTCCGAACACTTATTTTAGATACGCACACATAGTAAAATACAGGAACTCATTGTGTTCCCTCTAATTGACATATATTTATTTCCCGTGGTAGGGTACACTATTACCCTGTAATATAATACCTGGTCCAACTAAAATATTATAGGTCAATATTAAGGTCTGATATCGCGCCTTGCGGTAGTTAACCATTGAAAGATGTCTTTGAATTTTTAAAGCATTTTAGAAGTCTTATTTCTTCATTTTAAGCTTCTCAGAACACTTTATTTCTCATAGGCATACATAGTAAACTTTAGGGTCACGCTGTGTGCCCCCTAATTGACCTATAATTATTTCCTGTAGAAGTGTACACTATTACCCTGTAATATAATACCTGGACCAACTAAAATATTATAGGCCAATAGTAAGATCCGATACCGTGGCGTTAGTTAACATTGAAAAGTGTCTTCGAATTTCCTTGTTTTAATGCACTATTTAAAATATACAAAGTGTACCCCCTAATTCACCTATAATTATTTCCTGTGTTAGGGTACACTATCACCCTGTAATATAATATGTGGTTCAATTTAAATATTATGGGTCAATATTAAGATCTGAAATCGATCTTTACGTTAACATTGAAAAGTGACTTCGCGCTTCCTATCTTTAAAGGGTTTTAGAAGGCAAATTTCCTCGATTTGAGCAATAGTGAATTAAGTCATTTTTAAGGTCAGATATCGTGCCGTTTGTTAGCATTGATAAGTGTCTTCGAATTTCCTTGTTTTAATGCACTATTTAAATTATACATAGTGTACCCCCCAATTCACCTATAATTATTTCCTGTGGTATTACCCTGCAATATAATACCTGGTCCAATTAAAATATTATAGGTCAATATTAAGGTCCGAAATCGGGCTAACAGTGAAGAGGGACTTCGCGCTTCCTATCTTTAAAGGGTTTTAGAAGGTGAATTTCCTCATTTTAAGCTCTTCCGAACACTTATATTAGATACGCACACATAGTAAAATACAGGAACTCATTGTGTTCCCTCTAATTGACATATAATTATTTCCCGTATTAGGGTACACTATTACCCTGTAATATAATACCTGGTCTAACTAAAATACTATAGGTCAATATTAAGGTCTGATATCGCGCCTTGCGTTAGTTAACCATTGAAAGATGTCTTTGAATTTTTAAAGCATTTTAGAAGTCTTATTTCTTCATTTTAAGCTTCTCAGAACACTTTATTTCTCATAGGCATACATAGTAAACTTTAGGGTCACGCTGTGTGCCCCCTAATTGACCAATAATTATTTCCTGTAGAAGTGTACACTATTACCCTGTAATATAATACCTGGACCAACTAAAATATTATAGGCCAATATTAAGATCCGAAAGCGTGGCGTTAGTTAACATTGAAAAGTGTCTTTGAATTTCCTTGTTTTAATGCACTATTTAAAATATACATAGTGTACCCCCTAATTCACCTATAATTATTTCCTGTGGATAGGGTACACTATCACCCTGTAATATAATATGTGGTCCAATTTAAATATTATGGGTCAATATTAAGATCTGAAATCGATCTTTACGTTAAACATTGAAAAGTGACTTCGCGCTTCCTATCTTTAAAGGGTTTTAGAAGGCGAATTTCCTCGTTTTGAGCAATAGTGAATTAAGTCATTTTTAAGGTCAGATATCGTGCCGTTTGTTAGCATTGAAAAGTGTCTTCGAATTTCCTTGTTTTCATGCACTATTTAAAATATACATAGTGTACCCCCTAATTCACCTATAATTATTTCCTGTGGTAGGGTACACTATTACCCTGCAATATAATACCTGGTCCAATTAAAATATTATAGGCCAATATTAAGATCCGATACCGTGGCGTTTGTTAGCATTGAAAAGTGTCTACGAATTTCCTTGTTTTAATGCACTATATAAATTATACATTGTGTACCCCCTAATTGACATATAATTATTTTCCGTGGTCGGGTACACTATTACCCTGTAATATAATACCTTTTCCAACAAAAATATTATAGGTCAATATTAAGGTCTGATATCGCGCCTTGCGTTAGTTAACCATTGAAAGATGTCTTTGAATTTTTAAAGCATTTTAGAAGTCTTATTTCTTCATTTTAAGCTTCTCAGAACACTTAATTTCACATAGGCATACATAGTAAACTTTAGGGTCACGTTGTGTGCCCCCTAATTGACCTATAATTATTTCCTGTAGAAGTGTACACTATTACCCTGTAATATAATACCTGGACCAACTAAAATATTATAGGCCAATATTAAGATCCGAAAGCGTGGCGTTAGTTAACATTGAAAAGTGTCTTTGAATTTCCTTGTTTTAATGCACTATTTAAAATATACATAGTGTACCCCCTAATTCACCTATAATTATTTCAAGTGGTAGGGTACACTATCACCCTGTAATATAATATGTGGTCCAATTTAAATATTATGGGTCAATATTAAGATCTGAAATCGATCTTTACTTTAACATTGAAAAGTGACTTCGCGCTTCCTATCTTTAAAGGGTTTTAGAAGGCGAATTTCCTCGTTTTGAGCAATAGTGAATTAAGTCATTTTTAAGGTCAGATATCGTGCCGTTTGTTAGCATTGAAAAGTGTCTTCGAATTTCCTTGTTTTAATGCACTATTTAAAATATACATAGTGTACCCCCTAATTCACCTATAATTATTTCCTGTGGTAGGGTACACTATTATCCTGCAATATAATACCTGGTCCAATTAAAATATTATAGGTCAATATTAAGGTCCGAAATCGGGCTAACAGTGAAGAGGGACTTCACGCTTCCTATCTTTAAAGGGTTTTAGAAGGCGAATTTCCTCATTTTAAGCTCTTCCGAACACTTATTTTAGATACGCACACATAGTAAAATACAGGAACTCATTGTGTTCCCTCTAATTGACATATAATTATTTCCAGTGGTAGGGTACACTATTACCCTGTAATATAATACCTGGTCCAACTAAAATATTATAGGTCAATATGAAGGTCTGACATCGCGCCTTGCGTTAGTTAACCATTGAAAGATGTCTTTGAATTTTTAAAGCATTTTAGAAATCTTATTTCTTCATTTTAAGCTTCTCAGAACACTTTATTTCACATAGGCATACATAGTAAACTTCAGGGTCACGCTGTGTGCCCCCTAATTGACCTATAATTATTTCCTGTAGAAGTGTACACTATTACCCTGTAATATAATACCTGGACCAACTAAAATATTATAGGCCAATATTAAGATCCGATACCGTGGCGTTAGTTAACATTGAAAAGTGTCTTCGAATTTCCTTGCTTTAATGCACTATTTAAAATATACATAGTGTACCCCCTAATTCACCTATAATTATTTCCTGAGGTAGGGTACACTATTACCCTGCAATATAATACCTGGTCGAATTAAAATATTATAGGTCAATATTAAGGTCCGAAATCGGGCTAACAGTGAAGAGGGAGTTCGCGCTTCCTATCTTTAAAGGGTTTTAGAAGGCGAATTTCCTCATTTTAAGCTCTTCCGAACACTTATTTTAGAAACGCACATATAGTAAAATACAGGAACTCTTTGTGTTCCCTCTAATTGACATATAATTATTTCCCGTGGTAGGGTACACTATTACCCTGTAATATAATACCTGGTCCAACTAAAATATTATAGGTCAATATTAAGGTCTGATATCGCGCCTTGCGTTAGTTAACCATTGAAAGATGTCTTTGAATTTTTAAAGCATTTTAGAAGTCTTATTTCTTCATTTTAAGCTTCTCAGAACACTTTATTTCACATAGGCATACATAGTAAACTTTAGGGTCACGCTGTGTGCCCCCTAATTGACCTATAATTATTTCCTGTAAAAGTGTACACTATTACCCTGTAATATAATACCTGGACCAACTAAAATATTATAGGCCAATATTAAGATCCGAAAGCGTGGCGTTAGTTAACATTGAAAAGTGTCTTTGAATTTCCTTGTTTTAATGCACTATTTAAAATATACATAGTGTCCCCCCTAATTCACCTATAATTATTTCCTGTGGAAAGGGTACACTATCACCCTGTAATATAATATGTGGTCAAATTTAAATATTATGGGTCAATATTAAGATCTGAAATCGATCTTTACGTTAACATTGGAAAGTGACTTCGCGCTTCCTATCTTTAAAGGGTTTTAGAAGGCGAATTTCCTCGTTTTGAGCAATAGTGAATTAAGTCATTTTTAAGGTCAGATATCGTGCCGTTTGTTAGCATTGAAAAGTGTCTTCGAATTTCCTTGTTTTAATGCACTATTTAAAATATACATAGTGTACCCCCTAATTCACCTATAATTATTTCCTGTGGTAGGGTACACTATTACCCTGCAATATAATACCTGGTCCAATTAAAATATTATAGGCCAATATTAAGATCCGATACCGTGGCGTTTGTTAGCATTGAAAAGTGTCTACGAATTTCCTTGTTTTAATGCACTATTTAAAATATACATAGTGTACCCCTAATTGACATATAATTATTTTCCGTGATCGGGTACACTATTACCTTGTAATATAATACCTGGTCCAACTAAAATATTATAGGTCAATATTAAGGTCTGATATCGCGCCTTGCGTTAGTTAACCATTGAAAGATGTCTTTGAATTTTTAAAGCATTTTAGAAGTCTTATTTCTTCATTTTAAGCTTCTCAGAACACTTTATTTCATATAGGCATACATAGTAAACTTTAGGGTCACGCTGTGTGCCCCCTAATTGACCTATAATTATTTCCTGTAGAAGTGTACTCTATTACCCTTTAATATAATACCTGGACCAACTAAAATATTATAGGCCAATATTAAGATCCGATACCGTGGCGTTAGTTAACATTGAAAAGTGTCTTCGAATTTCCTTGTTTTAATGCACTATTTAAAATATACATAGTGTACCCCCTAATTCACCTATAATTATTTCCTGTGGTAGGGTACACTTTTACCCTGCAATATAATACCTGGTTCAATTAAAATATTATAGGTCAATATTAAGGTCCGAAATCGGGCTAACACTGAAGAGGGACTTCGCGCTTCCTATCTTTAAAGGGTTTTAGAAGGCGAATTTCCTCATTTTAAGCTCTTCCGAACACTTATTTTAGATACGCACTCATAGTAAAATACAGGAACTCATTGTGTTCCCTCTAATTGACATATAATTATTTCCCGTTGTAGGGTACACTATTACCCTGTAATATAATACCTGGTCCAACTAAAATATTATAGGTCAATATTAAGGTCTGATATCGCGCCTTGCGTTAGTTAACCATTGAAAGGATGTCTTTGAATTTTTAAAGCATTTTGGAAGTCTTATTTCTTCATTTTAAGCTTCTCAGAACACTTTATTTCACATAGGCATACATATTTAACTTTAGGGTTACGCAGTGTGCCCCCTAATTGACCTATAATTATTTCCTGTAGAAGTGCACACTATTACCCTGTAATGTAATACCTGGACCAACTAAAATATTATAGGCCAATATTAAGATCCGATACCGTGGCGTTAGTTAACATTGAAAAGTGTCTTCGAATTTCCTTGTTTTAATGCACTATTTAAAATATACATAGTGTACCCCCTAATTCACCTATAATTATTTTATGTGGTAGGGTACACTATTACAATGTAATATAATACCTGGTCCAATTAAAATATTATAGGTCAATATTAAGGTCCGAAATCGGGCTAACAGTGAAGAGGGACTTCGCGCTTCCTATCTTTAAAGGGTTTTAGAAGGCGAATTTCCTCATTTTAAGCTCTTCCGAACACTTATTTTAGATACGCACTCATAGTAAAATACAGGAACTCATTGTGTTCCCTCTAATTGACATATAATTATTTCCCGTGGTAGGGTACACTATTTCCCTGTAATATAATACCTGGTCCAAATAAAATATTATAGGTCAATATTAAGGTCTGATATCGCGCCTTGCGTTAGTTAACAATTGAAAGATGTCTTTGAATTTTTAAAGCATTTTAGAAGTCTTATTTCTTCATTTTAAGCTTCTCAGAACACTTTATTTCACATAGGCATACATAGTTAACTTTAGGGTCACGCTGTGTGCCCCCTAATTGACCTATAATTATTTCCTGTAGAAGTGTACACTATTACCCTGCAATATAATACCTGGTCCAATTAAAATATTATAGATCAATATTAAGGTCCGAAATCGGGCTAACAGTGAAGAGGGACTTCAAGCTTACTATCTTTAAAGGGTTTTAGAAGGCGAATTTCCTCATTTTAAGCTCTTCCGAACACTTATTTTAGATACGCCCACATAGTAAAATACAGGAACTCATTGTGTTCCCTCTAATTGACATATAATTATTTCCCGTGGTAGGGTACACTATTACCCTGTAATATAATACCTGGTCCAACTAAAATATAATAGGTCAATATTAAGGTCTGATATCGCGCCTTGCGTTAGTTAACCATTGAAAGATGTCTTTGAATTTTTAAAGCATTTTAGAAGTCTTATTTCTTCATTTTAAGCTTCTCAGAACACTTTATTTCACATAGGCATACATAGTAAACTTTAGGGTCACGCTGTGTGCCCCCTAATTGACCTATAATTATTTCCTGTAGAAGTGTACACTATTACCCTGCAATATAATACCTGGTCCAACTAAAATATTATAGGTCAATATTAAGGTCCGAAATCGTTCTAACAGTGAAGAGGGAATTCGCGCTTCTTATCTTTAAAGGGTTTTAGAAGGCGAATTTCCTCATTTTAAGCTCTTCCGAAAACTTATTTTAGATACGCACACATAGTAAAATACAGGAACTCATTGTGTTCCCTCTAATTGACACATAATTATTTCCCGTGGTAGGGTACACTATTACCCTGTAATATAATACCTGGTCCAACTAAAATATTATAGGTCAATATTAAGGTCTGATATCGCGCCTTGCGTTAGTTAACCATTGAAAGATGTCTTTGAATTTTTAAAGCATTTTAGAAGTCTTATTTCTTCATTTTTAGCTTCTCAGAACACTTTATTTCCCATAGGCATACATAGTAAACTTTAGGGTCACGCTGTGTACCCCCTAATTGACCTATAATTATTTCCTGTAGAAGTGTACACTATTACCCTGTAATATAATACCTCGACCAACTAAAATATTATAGGCCAATATTAAGATCCGATACCGTAGCGTTAGTTAACATTGAAAAGTGTCTTCGAATTTTCTTGTTTTAATGCACTATTTAAAATATACATAGTGTACCACCTAATTCACCTATAATTATTTCCTGTGGTAGGGTACACTATTACCCTGCAATATAATACCTGGTCCAATTAAAATATTATAGGTCAATATTAAGGTCCGAAATCGGGCTAACAGTGAAGAGGGACTTCGCGCTTCCTATCTTTAGATGGTTTTAGAAGGCGAATTTCCTCATTTTAAGCTCTTCCGAACACTTATTTTAGATACGCACACATAGACTGTTAGCCCGATTTCGGACCTTAATATTGACCTATATTATTTTAATTGGACCAGGTATTATATTGCAGGGTAATGGTGCACACTTCTACAGGAAATAATTATAGGTCAATTAGGGGGCACACAGCGTGACCCTAAAGTTTACTATGTATGCCTATGTGAAATAAAGTGTTCTGAGAAGCTTAAAATGAAGAAATAAGACTTCGAAAATGCTTTAAAAATTCAAAGACATCTTTCAATGTTTAACTAACGCAAGGCGCGATATCAGAGCTTAATATTGACCTATAATATTTTAGTTGGACCAGGTATTGTATTACAAGGTAATAGTGTATCCTGCCACGGGAAATAATTATATGTCAATTAGAGGGAACACAATGAGTTCCTGTATTTTACTATGTGTGCGTATCTAAAATAAGTGTTCGGAAGAGCTTAAAATGAGGAAATTCGCATTCTAAAACCCTTTACAAATAGGAAGAGCGAAGTCCCTCTTCACTGTTAGCCCGATTTCGGACCTTAATATTGACCTATAATATTTTAATTGGACCAGGTATTATATTGCAGGGTAATAGTGTACCCTACCACAGGAAATAATTATAGGTGAATTAGGGGGTACACTATGTATATTTTAAATAGTGCACTATGTAATTTTAAACAAGGAAATTCGAAAACACTTTTCAATGTTAACTAACGCCACGGTATCGGATCTTAATATTGGCCTATAATATTTTAGTTGGTCCAGGAATTATATTACAGGGTAATAGTGTACACTTCTACAGGAAATAATTATAGGTCAATAAGGGGGCATACAGCGTGACCCTAAAGTTTACTATGTATGCCTATGTGAAATAAAGTGTTCTGAGAAGCTTAAAATGAAGAAATAAGACTTCTAAAATGTTTTAAAAATTCAAAGACATCTTTCAATGGTTAACTAACGCAAGGTGCGATATCAGACCTTAATATTGACCTATAATATTTTAGTTGGACCAGGTATTATATTACAGGGTAATAGTGTACCCTACCACGGGAAATAATTATATGTCAATTAGAGGGAACACAATGAGTTCCTGTATTTTACTATGTGTGCGTATCTAAAATAAGTGTTCGGAAGAGCTTAAAATGAGGAAATTCGCCTTCTAAAACCCTTTAAAGATAGGAAGCGCCAATTCCCTCTTCACTGTTAGCCCAATTTCGGACCTTAATATTGACCTATAATATTTTAATTGGACCAGGAATTATATTGCAGGGAAATAGTGTACCCTACCACAGGAAATAATTATAGGTGAATTAAGGGGTACACTATGCATATTTTAAATAGTGCATTAAAACAAGGAAATACGAAGACACTTTTCAATGTTAACTAACGCCACGGTATCGGATCTTAATATTGGCCTATAATATTTTAGTTGGTCCAGGTATTATATTACAGGGTAATAGTGTACACTTCTACAGGAAATAATTATAGGTCAATTAGGGGGCACACAGCGTGACCCTAAAGTTTACTATGTATGCCTATGTGAAATAAAGTGTTCTGAGAAGCTTAAAATGAAGAAATAAGACTTCTAAAATGCTTTAAAAATTCAAAGACATCTTTCAATGGTTAACTAACGCAAGGCGCGATATCAGACCTTAATTTTGACCTATAATATTTTAGTTGGACCAGGTATTATATTACAGGGTAATAGTGTACCCTACCACGGGAAATAATTATATGTCAATTAGAGGGAACACAATGAGTTCCTGTATTTTACTATGTGTGCGTATCTAAAATAAGTGTTCGGAAGAGCTTAAAATGAGGAAATTCGCCTTCTAAAACCCATTAAAGATAGGAGGCGCAAAGTCCCTCTTCACTGTTAGCCCGATTTCGGACGTTAATATTGACCTATAATATTTTAAATTGACCAGGTATTATATTGCAGGGTAATAGTGTACACTTCTACAGGAAATAATTATAGGTCAATTAGGGGGCACACAGCGTGACCCTAAAGTTTACTATGTATGCCTATGTGAAATAAAGTGTTCTGAGAAGCTTAAAATGAAGAAATAAGACTTCTAAAATGCTTTAAAAATTCAAAGACATCTTTCAATGGTTAACTAACGCAAGGCGCGATATCAGACCTTAATATTGACCTATAATATTTTAGTTGGACCAGGCATTATATTACAGGGTAATAGTGTACCATACCACGGGAAATAATTATATGTCAATTAGAGGGAACACAATGAGTTCCTGTATTTTACTATGTGTGCGTATCTAAAATAAGTGTTCGGAAGAGCTTAAAATGAGGAAATTCGCCTTCTAAAACCCTTTAAAGATAGGAAGCGCGAAGTCCCTCTTCACTGTTAGCCCGATTTCAGACCTTAATAATGACCTATGATATTTTAATTGGACCAGGTATTATATTGCAGGGTAATAGTGTACACTTCTACAGGAAATGATTATAGGTCAATTAGGGGGCACACAGCGTGACCCTAAAGTTTACTATGTATGCCTATGTGAAATAAAGTGTTCTGAGAAGCTTAAAATGAAGAAATAAGACTTCTAAAATGCTTTAAAAATTCAAAGACATCTTTCAATGGTTAACTAACGCAAGGCGCGATATCAGACCTTAATATTGACCTATAATATTTTAGTTGGACCAGGTATTATATTACAGGGTAATAGTGTACCCTACCACGGGAAATAATTATATGTCAATTAGAGGGAACACAATGAGTTCCTGTATTTTACTATGTGTGCCTATCTAAAATAAGTGTTCGGAAGAGCTTAAAATGAGAAAATTCGCCTTCTAAAACCCTTTAAAGATAGGAAGAGCGAAGTTCCTCTTCACTGTTAGCCCGAATTTGGACCTTAATATTGACCTATAATATTTTAATTGGACCAGGTATTATATTGCAGGGTAATAGTGTACCCTACCACAGGAAATAATTATAGGTGAATTAGGGGGTACACTATCTATATTTTAAATAGTGCATTAAAACAAGGAAATTCAAAGACACTTTTCAATGTTAACTAACGCCACGGTATCGGATCTTAATATTAGCCTATAATAATTTAGTTGGTCCAGGTATTATATTACAGGGTAATAGTGTAGACTTCTACAGGAAATAATTATAGGTCAATTAGGGGGCACACAGCGTGACCCTAAAATTTACTATGTATGCCTATGTGAAATAAAGTGTTCTGAGAAGCTTAAAATGAAGAAATAAGACTTCTAAAATGTTTTAAAAATTCAAAGACATCTTTCAATGGTTAACTAACGCAAGGCGCGATATCAGACCTTAATATTGACCTATAATATTTTAGTTGGACCAGGTATTATATTACAGGGTAATAGTGTACCCTACCACGGGAAATAATTATATGTCAATTAGAGGGAACACAATGAGTTCCTGTATTTTACTATGTGTGCGTATCTAAAATAAGTGTTCGGAAGAGCTTAAAATGAGGAAATTCGCCTTCTAAAACCCTTTAAAGATAGGAAGCGCGAAGTCCCTCTTCACTGTTAGCCCGATTTCGGACCTTAATATTGACCTATAATATTTTAATTGGACCAGGTTTTATATTGCAGGGTAATAGTGTACCATACCACAGGAAATAATTATAGGTGAATTAGGGGGTACACTATGTATATTTTAAATAGTGCATTAAAACAAGGAAATTCGAAGACACTTTTCAATGCTAACAAACGCCACGGTATCGGATCTTAATATTGGCCTATAATATTTTAGTTGGACCAGGTATTATATTACAGGGTAATAGTGTACCCTACCACGGGAAATAATTATATGTCAATTAGAGGGAACACAATGAGTTCCTGTATTTTACTATGTGTGCGTATCTAAAATAAGTGTTCGGAAGAGCTTAAAATGAGGAAATTCGCCTTCTAAAACCCTTTAAAGATAGGAAGCGCCAATTCCCTCTTCACTGTTAGCCCAATTTCGGACCTTAATATTGACCTATAATATTTTAATTGGACCAGGAATTATATTGCAGGGAAATAGTGTACCCTACCACAGGAAATAATTATAGGTGAATTAAGGGGTACACTATGCATATTTTAAATAGTGCATTAAAACAAGGAAATACGAAGACACTTTTCAATGTTAACTAACGCCACGGTATCGGATCTTAATATTGGCCTATAATATTTTAGTTGGTCCAGGTATTATATTACAGGGTAATAGTGTACACTTCTACAGGAAATAATTATAGGTCAATTAGGGGGCACACAGCGTGACCCTAAAGTTTACTATGTATGCCTATGTGAAATAAAGTGTTCTGAGAAGCTTAAAATGAAGAAATAAGACTTCTAAAATGCTTTAAAAATTCAAAGACATCTTTCAATGGTTAACTAACGCAAGGCGCGATATCAGACCTTAATTTTGACCTATAATATTTTAGTTGGACCAGGTATTATATTACAGGGTAATAGTGTACCCTACCACGGGAAATAATTATATGTCAATTAGAGGGAACACAATGAGTTCCTGTATTTTACTATGTGTGCGTATCTAAAATAAGTGTTCGGAAGAGCTTAAAATGAGGAAATTCGCCTTCTAAAACCCATTAAAGATAGGAGGCGCAAAGTCCCTCTTCACTGTTAGCCCGATTTCGGACGTTAATATTGACCTATAATATTTTAAATTGACCAGGTATTATATTGCAGGGTAATAGTGTACACTTCTACAGGAAATAATTATAGGTCAATTAGGGGGCACACAGCGTGACCCTAAAGTTTACTATGTATGCCTATGTGAAATAAAGTGTTCTGAGAAGCTTAAAATGAAGAAATAAGACTTCTAAAATGCTTTAAAAATTCAAAGACATCTTTCAATGGTTAACTAACGCAAGGCGCGATATCAGACCTTAATATTGACCTATAATATTTTAGTTGGACCAGGCATTATATTACAGGGTAATAGTGTACCATACCACGGGAAATAATTATATGTCAATTAGAGGGAACACAATGAGTTCCTGTATTTTACTATGTGTGCGTATCTAAAATAAGTGTTCGGAAGAGCTTAAAATGAGGAAATTCGCCTTCTAAAACCCTTTAAAGATAGGAAGCGCGAAGTCCCTCTTCACTGTTAGCCCGATTTCAGACCTTAATAATGACCTATGATATTTTAATTGGACCAGGTATTATATTGCAGGGTAATAGTGTACACTTCTACAGGAAATGATTATAGGTCAATTAGGGGGCACACAGCGTGACCCTAAAGTTTACTATGTATGCCTATGTGAAATAAAGTGTTCTGAGAAGCTTAAAATGAAGAAATAAGACTTCTAAAATGCTTTAAAAATTCAAAGACATCTTTCAATGGTTAACTAACGCAAGGCGCGATATCAGACCTTAATATTGACCTATAATATTTTAGTTGGACCAGGTATTATATTACAGGGTAATAGTGTACCCTACCACGGGAAATAATTATATGTCAATTAGAGGGAACACAATGAGTTCCTGTATTTTACTATGTGTGCCTATCTAAAATAAGTGTTCGGAAGAGCTTAAAATGAGAAAATTCGCCTTCTAAAACCCTTTAAAGATAGGAAGAGCGAAGTTCCTCTTCACTGTTAGCCCGAATTTGGACCTTAATATTGACCTATAATATTTTAATTGGACCAGGTATTATATTGCAGGGTAATAGTGTACCCTACCACAGGAAATAATTATAGGTGAATTAGGGGGTACACTATCTATATTTTAAATAGTGCATTAAAACAAGGAAATTCAAAGACACTTTTCAATGTTAACTAACGCCACGGTATCGGATCTTAATATTAGCCTATAATAATTTAGTTGGTCCAGGTATTATATTACAGGGTAATAGTGTAGACTTCTACAGGAAATAATTATAGGTCAATTAGGGGGCACACAGCGTGACCCTAAAATTTACTATGTATGCCTATGTGAAATAAAGTGTTCTGAGAAGCTTAAAATGAAGAAATAAGACTTCTAAAATGTTTTAAAAATTCAAAGACATCTTTCAATGGTTAACTAACGCAAGGCGCGATATCAGACCTTAATATTGACCTATAATATTTTAGTTGGACCAGGTATTATATTACAGGGTAATAGTGTACCCTACCACGGGAAATAATTATATGTCAATTAGAGGGAACACAATGAGTTCCTGTATTTTACTATGTGTGCGTATCTAAAATAAGTGTTCGGAAGAGCTTAAAATGAGGAAATTCGCCTTCTAAAACCCTTTAAAGATAGGAAGCGCGAAGTCCCTCTTCACTGTTAGCCCGATTTCGGACCTTAATATTGACCTATAATATTTTAATTGGACCAGGTTTTATATTGCAGGGTAATAGTGTACCATACCACAGGAAATAATTATAGGTGAATTAGGGGGTACACTATGTATATTTTAAATAGTGCATTAAAACAAGGAAATTCGAAGACACTTTTCAATGCTAACAAACGCCACGGTATCGGATCTTAATATTGGCCTATAATATTTTAGTTGGACCAGGTATTATATTACAGGGTAATAGTGTACCCTACCACGGGAAATAATTATATGTCAATTAGAGGGAACACAATGAGTTCCTGTATTTTATTATGTGTGCCTATCTAAAATAAGTGTTCGGAAGAGCTTAAAATGAGGAAATTCGCCTTCTAAAACCCTTTAAAGATAGGAAGCGCGAAGTCCCTCTTCACTGTTAGCCCGATTTAGGACCTTAATATTGACCTATAATATTTTAATTGGACCAGGTATTATATTGCAGGGTAATAGTGTACCCTACCACAGGAAATAATTATAGGTGAATTAGGGGGTACACTATGTATATTTTAAATAGTGCATTATAACAAGGAAATTCGAAGACATTTTTCAATGCTAACAAACGGCACGATATCTGACCTTAAAAATGACTTAATTCACTATTGCACAAAACGAGGAAATTCGCCTTCTAAAACCGTTTAAAGATAGGAATCGCGAAGTCACTTTTCAATGTTAACGTAAAGATCGATTTCAGATCTTAATATTGACCCATAATATTTTAATTGGACCAGGTATTATATTGTAGGGTAATAGTGTACCCTACCACAGGAAATAATTATAGGTGAATTAGGGGGTACACTATCTATATTTTAAATAGTGCATTAAAACAAGGAAATTCAAAGACACTTTTCAATGTTAACTAACGCCACGGTATGGGATCTTAATATTAGCCTATAATAATTTAGTTGGTCCCGGTATTATATTACAGGGTAATAGTGTACACTTCTACAGGAAATAATTATAGGTCAATTAGGGGGCACACAGAGTGACCCTAAAGTTTACTATGTATGCCTATGTGAAATAAAGTGTTCTGAGAAGCTTAAAATGAAGAAATAAGACTTCTAAAATGTTTTAAAAATTCAAAGACATCTTTCAATGGTTAACTAACGCAAGGCGCGATATCAGACCTTAATATTGACCTATAATATTTTAGTTGGACCAGGTATTATATTACAGGGTAATAGTGTACCCTACCACGGGAAATAATTCTATGTCAATTAGAGAGAACACAATGAGTTCCTGTATTTTACTATGTGTGCGTATCTAAAATAAGTGTTCGGAAGAGCTTAAAATGAGGAAATTCGCCTTCTAAAACCCTTTAAAGATAGGAAGCGCGAAGTCCCTCTTCACTGTTAGCCCGATTTCGGACCTTAATTTTGATCTATAATATTTTAATTGGACCATGTATTATATTGCAGGGTAATAGTGTACCCTACCACAGGAAATAATTATAAGTGAATTAGGGGGTACACTATGTATATTTTAAATAGTGCATTAAAACTAGGAAAATCGAAGACACTTTTCAATGTTAACTAACGCCACGGTATCGGATCTTAATATTGGCCTATAATATTTTAGTTGGTCCAGGTATTATATTACAGGGTAATAGTGTACACTTCTACAGGAAATAATTATAGCTCAATTAGGGGGCACACAGCGTGACCCTAAAGTTTACTATGTATGCCTATGTGAAATAAAGTGTTCTGAGAAGCTTAAAATGAAGAAATAAGACTTCTAAAATGCTTTAAAAATTCAAAGACATCTTTCAATGGTTAACTAACGCAAGGCGCGATATCAGACCTTAATATTGACCTATAATATTTTAGTTGGACCAGGTATTATATTACAGGGTAATAGTGTACCCTACCACGGGAAATAATTCTATGTCAATTAGAGAGAACACAATGAGTTCCTGTATTTTACTATGTGTGCGTATCTAAAATAAGTGTTCGGAAGAGCTTAAAATGAGGAAATTCGCCTTCTAAACCCTTTAAAGATAGGAAGCGCGAAGTCCCTCTTCACTGTTAGCCCGATTTCGGACCTTAATATTGACCTACAATATTTTAATTGGACCAGGTATTATATTGCAGGGTAATAGTGTACCCTACCTCAGGAAATAATTATAGGTGACTTGGGGGGGACACTATGTATATTTTAAATAGTGCATTAAAACAAGGAAATTCGAAGACACTTTTCAATGTTAACTAACGCCACGGTATCGGATCTTAATTTTGGCCTATAATATTTTAGTTGGACCAGGTATTATATTACAGGGTAATAGTGTACCCTACCACGGGAAATAATTATATGTCAATTAGAGGGAACACAATGAGTTCCTGTATTTTACTATGTGTGCGTATCTAAAATAAGTGTTCGGAAGAGCTTAAAATGAGGAAATTCGCCTTCTAAAACCCTTTAAAGATAATAAGCGCGAAGTCCCTCTTCACTGTTAGCCCGATTTCGGACCTTAATATTGATCTATAATATTTTAATTGGACCAGGTATTATATTGTAGGGTAATAGTGTACCCTACCCCAGGAAATAATTATAGGTGAATTAGGGGGGAAAATATGTATATTTTAAATAGCGCATTAAAACTATGAAAATCAAAGACACTTTTCAATGTTAACTAACGCCACGGTATCGGATCTTAATATTGGCCAATAATATTTTAGTTGGTCCAGGTATTATATTACAGGGTAATAGTGTACACTTCTACAGGAAATAATTATAGGTCAATTAGGGGGCACACAGCGTGACCCTAAAGTTTACTCTGTATGCCTATGTGAAATAAAGTGTTCTGAGAAGCTTAAAATGAAGAAATAAGACTTCTAAAATGCTTTAAAAATTCAAAGACATCTTTCAATGGTTAACTAACGCAAGGCGCGATATCAGACCTTAATATTGAACTATAATATTTTAGTTGGACCAGGTATTATATTACTGGGTAATAGTGTACCCTACCACGGGAAATAATTATATGTCAATTAGAGGGAACACAATGAGTTCCTGTATTTTACTATGTGTGCGTATCTAAAATAAGTGTTCGGAAGAGCTTAAAATGAGGAAATTCGCCTTCTAAAACCCTTTAAAGATAGGAAGCGCGAAGTCCCTCTTCACTGTTAGCCCGATTTCGGACCTTAATATTGACCTATAATATTTTAATTGGACCAGGTTTTATATTGCAGGGTAATAGTGTACCATACCACAGGAAATAATTATAGGTGAATTAGGGGGTACACTATGTATATTTTAAATAGTGCATTAAAACAAGGAAATTCGAAGACACTTTTCAATGCTAACAAACGCCACGGTATCGGATCTTAATATTGGCCTATAATATTTTAGTTGGACCAGGTATTATATTACAGGGTAATAGTGTACCCTACCACGGGAAATAATTATATGTCAATTAGAGGGAACACAATGAGTTCCTGTATTTTACTATGTGTGCCTATCTAAAATAAGTGTTCGGAAGAGCTTAAAATGAGGAAATTCGCCTTCTAAAACCCTTTAAAGATAGGAAGCGCGAAGTCCCTCTTCACTGTTAGCCCGATTTAGGACCTTAATATTGACCTATAATATTTTAATTGGACCAGGTATTATATTGCAGGGTAATAGTGTACCCTACCACAGGAAATAATTATAGGTGAATTAGGGGGTACACTATGTATATTTTAAATAGTGCATTATAACAAGGAAATTCGAAGACATTTTTCAATGCTAACAAACGGCACGATATCTGACCTTAAAAATGACTTAATTCACTATTGCACAAAACGAGGAAATTCGCCTTCTAAAACCGTTTAAAGATAGGAATCGCGAAGTCACTTTTCAATGTTAACGTAAAGATCGATTTCAGATCTTAATATTGACCCATAATATTTTAATTGGACCAGGTATTATATTGTAGGGTAATAGTGTACCCTACCACAGGAAATAATTATAGGTGAATTAGGGGGTACACTATCTATATTTTAAATAGTGCATTAAAACAAGGAAATTCAAAGACACTTTTCAATGTTAACTAACGCCACGGTATCGGATCTTAATATTAGCCTATAATAATTTAGTTGGTCCCGGTATTATATTACAGGGTAATAGTGTACGCTTCTACAGGAAATAATTATAGGTCAATTAGGGGGCACACAGAGTGACCCTAAAGTTTACTATGTATGCCTATGTGAAATAAAGTGTTCTGAGAAGCTTAAAATGAAGAAATAAGACTTCTAAAATGTTTTAAAAATTCAAAGACATCTTTCAATGGTTAACTAACGCAAGGCGCGATATCAGACCTTAATATTGACCTATAATATTTTAGTTGGAACAGGTATTATATTACAGGGTAATAGTGTACCCTACCACGGGAAATAATTATATGTCAATTAGAGGGAACACAATGAGTTCCTGTATTTTACTATGTGTGCGTATCTAAAATAAGTGTTCGGAAGAGCTTAAAATGAGGATATTCGCCTTCTAAAACCCTTTAAAGATAGGAAGCGCGAAGTCCCTCTTCACTGTTAGCCCGATTTCGGACCTTAATATTGACCTATAATATTTTAATTGGACCAGGTTTTATATTGCAGGGCAATAGTGTACCCTACCACAGGAAATAATTATAGGTGAATTAGGGGGTACACTATGTATATTTTAAATAGTGCATTAAAACAAGGAAATTCGAAGACACTTTTCAATGCTAACAAACGCCACGGTATCGGATCTTAATATTGGCCTATAATATTTTAGTTGGACCAGGTATTATATTACAGGGTAATAGTGTACCCTACCACGGGAAATAATTATATGTCAATTAGAGGGAACACAATGAGTTCCTGTATTTTACTATGTGTGCCTATCTAAAATAAGTGTTCGGAAGAGCTTAAAATGAGGAAATTCGCCTTCTAAAACCCTTTAAAGATAGGAAGCGCGAAGACCCTCTTCTCTGTTAGCCCGATTTAGGACCTTAATATTGACCTATAATATTTTAATTGGACCAGGTATTATATTGCAGGGTAATAGTGTACACTTCTACAGGAAATAATTATAGGTCAATTAGGGGGCACACAGCGTGACCCAAAAGTTTACTATGTATGCCTATGTGAAATAAAGTGTTCTGAGAAGCTTAAAATGAAGAAATAAGACTTCTAAAATGCTTTAAAAATTCAAAGACATCTTTCAATGGTTAACTAACGCAAGGCGCGATATCAGACCTTAATATTGACCTATAATATTTTAGTTGGACCAGGTATTATATTACAGGGTAATAGTGTACCCTACCACGGGAAATAATTATATGTCAATTAGAGGGAACACAATGAGTTCCTGTATTTTACTATGTGTGCGTATCTTAAATAAGTGTTCGGAAGAGCTTAAAATGAGGAAATTCGCGTTCTAAACCCTTTAAAGATAGGAAGCGCGAAGTCCCTCTTCACTGTTAGCCCGATTTCGGACCTTAATATTGACCTATAATATTTTAATTGGACCAGGTATTATATTGCAGGGTAATAGTGTACCCTACCTCAGGAAATAATTATAGGTGAATTAGGGGGTACACTATGTATATTTTAAATAGTGCATTAAAACAAGGAAATTCGAAGACACTTTTCAATGTTAACTAACTCCACGGTATCGGATCTTAATTTTGGCCTATAATATTTTAGTTGGTCCAGGTATTATATTACAGGGTAATAGTGTACACTTCTACAGGAAATAATTATAGGTCAATTAGGGGGCACACAGCGTGACCCTAAAGTTTACTACGTATGCCTATGTGAAATAAAGTGTTCTGAGAAGCTTAAAATGAAGAAATAAAACTTCTAAAATGCTTTAAAAATTCAAAGACATCTTTCAATGGTTAACTAACGCAAGGCGCGATATCAGACCTTAATATTTTAGTTGGACCAGGTATAATATTACAGGGTAATAGTGTACCCTACCACGGGAATTAATTATGTGTCAATTAGAGGGAACACAATGAGTTCCTGTATTTTACTATGTGTGCGTATCTAAAATAAGTGTTCGGAAGAGCTTAAAATGAGGAAATTCGCCTTCTAAAACCCTTTAAAG
The DNA here is from genome assembly GCF_982258835.1 of Parasteatoda tepidariorum. Classification (NCBI taxonomy): domain Eukaryota; kingdom Metazoa; phylum Arthropoda; class Arachnida; order Araneae; family Theridiidae; genus Parasteatoda; species Parasteatoda tepidariorum. The sequence goes on along the minus strand of NC_141756.1, from coordinate 121,389,069 downwards.
ATAGGAAGCGCGAAGTCCCTCTTCACTGTTAGCCCGATTTCGGACCTTTATATTGACCTATAATATTTTAATTGGACCAGGTTTTATATTGCAGGGTAATAGTGTACCCTACCACAGGAAATAATTATAGGTGAATTAGGGGGTACACTATGTATATTTTAAATAGTGCATTAAAACAAGGAAATTAGAAGACACTTTTCAATGCTAACAAACGCCACGGTATCGGACCTTAAAAATGACTTAATTCACTATTGCTCAAAACGAGGAAATTCGCCTTCTAAAACCCTTTAAAGATAGGAAGCGCGAAGTCACTTTTCAATGTTAACGTAAAGATCGATTTCAGATCTTAATATTGACCCATAATATTTAAATTGAAAAACATATTATATTACAGGGTAATAGTGTACCCTACCACGGGAAATAATTATATGTCAATTAGAGGGAACACAATGAGTTCCTGTATTTTACTATGTGTGCGTATCTAAAATAAGTGTTCTGAGAAGCTTAAAATGAGGAAATAAGCGTTCTAAAATGCTTTAAAAATTCGAAGACATTTTTCTATGTTAACTAACGGCACGGTATCGGACCTTAATATTGACCTATAATTTTTAAATTGGACCACGCATTATATTACAGGGTAATAGTGTTCCCTACCTCGGGAAATAAATATAGGTCTCTTAGGGGGTACGCAGCGTGACCCTAAAGTTTACTATGTATGCCTATGCGAAATAAAGTGTTCTGAGAAGCTTAAAATGAAGAAATAAGCGTTCTAAAATGCTTTAAAAATTCAAAGACATCTTTCAATGGTTAACTAACGCAAGGCGCAATATCAAACCTTAATATTGACCCATAATATTTAAATTGTACCAGATATTATATTACAGGGTAATAGTGTACCCTACCACAGGAAATAATTATAGGTCAATTAGGGGGTACACTATGTATATTTTAAATAGTGCATTAAAACAAGGAAATACGAAGATACTTTTTTATGTTAACTAACGGCCCGGTATCGGACCTTAATATTGACCTATAATTTTTAAATTGGACCACGTATTATATTACAGGGTTATAGTGTACCCTATTACAGGAAATAATTATAGGTCAATTAGGGGGTACACAGCGTGACCCTAAAGTTTACTATGTATGCCTATGCGAAATAAAGTGTTCTGAGAAGCTTAAAATGAGGAAATAAGCGTTCTAAAATGCTTTAAAAATTCAAAGATATTTTTCAATGTTAACTAACGGCACGGTATCGGAACTTAATATTGACCTATAATTTTTAAATTGGACCACGTATTATATTACAGGGTAATAGTGTACCCTACCTCAGGAAATAATTATAGGTCATTTAGGGGGTACACAGTGTGACCCTAAATTTTACTATGTATGCCTATGCGAAATAAAGTGTTCTGAGAAGCTTAAAATGAAGAAATAAGCGTTCTAAAATGCTTTAAAAATTCAAAGACATCTTTCAATAGTTAACTAACGCAAGGCGCAATATCAGACCTTAATATTGACCCATAATATTTAAATTGGACCAGGTATTATATTACAGGGTAATAGTGTACCCTTCCACAGGAAATAATTATAGGTCAATTAGGGGGTACACTATGTATATTTTAAATAGTGCATTAAAACAAGGAAATTCGAAGACACTTTTCTATGTTAACTAACGGCACGGTATCGGACCTTAATATTGACCTATAATTTTTAAATTAGACCACGTATTATATTACAGGGTTATAGTGTACCCTTCAACAGGAAATAATTATAGGTCAATTAGGGGGTACACAGCGTGACCCTAAAGTTTACTATGTATGCCTATGCGAAATAAAGTGTTCTGAGAAGCTTAAAATGAGGAAATAAGCGTTCTAAAATGCTTTAAAAATTCAAAGACATTTTTCTATGTTTACTAACAGCACGGTATCGGACCTTAATATTGACCTATAATTTTTAAATTGGACCACGAATTATATTACAGGGTAATAGTGTACCCTACCACAGGAAATAATTATAGGTCATTTAGGGGGTACACAGCGTGACCCTAAATTTTATTATGTATGCCTATGCGAAATAGAGTGTTCTGAGATGCTAAAAATGAAGAAATAAGCGTTCTAAAATGCTTTAAAAATTCAAAGACTCTTTTCAATGGTTAAATAACGCAGAGCACGATATCAGACCTTAATATGGACCCATAATATTTAAATTGAACCAGGTATTATATTACAGGGTAATAGTGTACCCTACCACATAAAAAAATTATAGGTCAATTAGGGGGTACACAATGCATATTTTAAATAGTGCATTAAAACAAGGAAATACGAAGACATTTTTCTATGTTAACTAACGGCACGGTATCGGACCTTAATATTGTCCTATAATTTTTAAATTGTACCACGTCTTATATTACAGGGTAATAGTGTACCCTACCTCAGGAAATAATTATAGGTCAATTAGGGGGTACACAGCGTGACCCTAAAGTTTACTATGTATGCGTATGCGAAATAAAGTGTTCTGAGAAGCTTAAAATGAAGAAATAAGCGTTCTAAAATGCTTTAAAAATTCAAAGACATCTTTCAATGGTTAACTAACGCAAGGCGCAATATCAGACCTTAATATTGACCCATAATATTTCAATTGGACCATGTATTATATAACTGGGTAATAGTGTACCCTACCACAGGAAATAATTATAGGTCAATTAGGGGGTACACTATGTATTTTTAAAATAGTGCATTAAAACAAGGAAATACGAAGACACTTTTCTATGTTAACTAACGGCACGGTATCGGACCTTAATATTGACCTATAATTTTTAAATTGGACCACGTATTATATTACAGGGTTGTAGTGTACTCAACCGCAGGAAATAATTATAGGTCAATTAGGGGGTACACAGAGTGACCCTAAAGTTTACTATGTATGCCTATGCGAAATAAAGTGTTCTGAGAAGCTTAAAATGAGGAAATAAGCGTTCTAAAATGCTTTGAAAATTCAAAGACATTTTTCTATGTTAACTAACGACACGGTATCGGACCTTAATATTGACCTATAATTTTTAAATTGAACCACGTATTATATTACAGGGTAATAGTGTACCCTACCGCAGGAAATAATTATAGGTCATTTAGGGGGTACACAGCGTGACCCTAAAGTTTACTATGTATGCCTATGCGAAGTAGAGTGTTCTGAGAATCTTAAAATGAAGAAATAAGCGTTCTAAAATGCTTTAAAAATTCAAAGACTTCTTTCAATGGTTAAATAACGCAGAGCACGATATCAGACCTTAATATGGACCCATAATATTTAAATTGAACCAGGTATTATTTTACAGGGTAATAGTGTACCCTACCACAGGAAATAATTATAGGTCAATTAGGGGGTACACAATGTATATTTTAAATAGTGCATTAAAACAAGGAAATACGAAGACACTTTTCTATGTTAACTAACGGCACGGTATCGGACCTTAATATTGACCTATAATTTTTAAATTGGACCACGTATTATATTACAGGGTTATAGTATACCCAACAAAGAAAATAATTATAGGTCAATTAGGGGGTACACAGAGTGACCCTAAAGTTTACTATGTATGCCTCTTCGAAATAAAGTGTTCTGAGAAGCTTAAAATGAGGAAATAAGCGTTCTAAAATGCTTTAAAAATTCAAAGACATCTTTCAATGATTAACTAACGCAAGGCGCAATATCAGACCTTAATATTGACCCATAATATTTAAATTGGACCAGTTATTATATTACAGGGTGATAGTGTACGCTGCCACAGAAAATAATTATAGGTCAATTAGGGGGTACACAGCGTGACCCTAGAGTTTACTATGTATGCCTATGTGAAATAAAGTGTTCTGAAAAGCTTAAAATGAAGAAATAAGCGTTCTAAAATGCTTTAAAAATTCAAAGACATCTTTCAATGGTTAACTAACGCAAGGCGCAATATCAGACCTTAATATTGACCCATAATATTTAAATTGGACTAGGTATTATATTACAGGGTAATAGTGAACCCTACCCTAGGAAATAATTATAGGTCAATTAGGGGGTACACTATGTGTATTTTAAATAGTGCATTAAAACAAGGAAATTCGAAGTCACTTTTCTATGCTAACTAACTGCACGGTATCGGACCTTAATATTGACCTATAATTTTTAAATTGGACCACGTATAATATTACAGGGTAATAGTGTACCCTACCACAGGAAATAATTATAGGTCATTTAGGGGGTACACAGTGTGACACTAAATTTTACTATGTATGCGTATGCGGAATAGAGTGTTCTGAGAAGCTTAAAATGAAGAAATAAGCGTTCTAAAATGCTTTAAAAATTCAAAGACATCTTTCAATGGTTAACTAACGCAAGGCGCAATATCAGACCTTAATATTGACCCATAATATTTAAATTGGACCTGGTATTATATTACAGGGTAATAGTGTACCCTACCAAAGGAAATAATTATAGGTCAATTAGGGGGTACACTATGTATATTTTAAATAGTGCATTAAAACAAGGAAATACAAAGACACTTTTCTATGTTAACTAACGGCACGGTATCGGACCTTAATATTGTCCTATAATTTTTAAATTGTACCACGTCTTATATTACAGGGTAATAGTGTACCCTACCTCAGGAAATAATTATAGGTCAATTAGGGGGTACACAGCGTGACCCTAAAGTTTACTATGTATGCGTATGCGAAATAAAGTGTTCTGAGAATCTTAAAATGAAGAAATAAGCGTTCTAAAATGCTTTAAAAATTCAAAGACATTTTTCTATGTTAACTAACGGCACGGTACCGGACCTTAATATTGACCTATAATTTTTAAGTTGGACCACGTATTATATTACAGGGTAATAGTGTTCTCTTCCACGGGAAATAATTATAGGTCTCTTAGGGGGTACACAGCCTGACCCTAAAGTTTACTATGTATGCCTATGCGAAATAAAGTGTTCTGAGAAGCTTAAAAAGAAGAAATAAGCGTTCTAAAATGCTTTAAAAATTCAAAGACTCTTTTCAATGGTTAAATAACGCAGAGCACGATATCAGACCTTAATATGGACCCATAATATTTAAATTGAACCAGGTATTATATTACAGGGTAATAGTGTACCCTACCACAGGAAAAAATTATAGGTCAATTAGGGGGTACACAATGCATATTTTAAATAGTGCATTAAAACAAGGAAATACGAAGACATTTTTCTATGTTAACTAACGGCACGGTATCGGACCTTAATATTGTCCTATAATTTTTAAATTGTACCACGTCTTATATTACAGGGTAATAGTGTACCCTACCGCAGGAAATAATTATAGGTCATTTAGGGGGTTCACAGCGTGACCCTAAAGTTTACTATGTATGCCTATGCGAAGTAGAGTGTTCTGAGAATCTTAAAATGAAGAAATAAGCGTTCTAAAATGCTTTAAAAATTCAAAGACTTCTTTCAATGGTTAAATAACGCAGAGCACGATATCAGACCTTAATATGGACCCATAATATTTAAATTGAACCAGGTATTATTTTACAGGGTAATAGTGTACCCTACCACAGGAAATAATTATAGGTCAATAAGGGGGTACACAATGTATATTTTAAATAGTGCATTAAAACAAGGAAATACGAAGACACTTTTCTATGTTAACTAACGGCACGGTATCGGACCTTAATATTGACCTATAATTTTTAAATTGGACCACGTATTATATTACAGGGTTATAGTATACCCTACCAAAGAAAATAATTATAGGTCAATTAGGGGGTACACAGAGTGACCCTAAAGTTTACTATGTATGCCTATGCGAAATAAAGTGTTCTGAGAAGCTTAAAATGAGGAAATAAGCGTTCTAAAATGCTTTAAAAATTCAAAGACATTTTTCTATGTTAACTAACGGCACGGTACCGGACCTTAATATTGACCTATAATTTTTAAATTGGACCACGTATTATATTACAGGGTAATAGTGTTCTTTTCCACGGGAAATAATTATAGGTCTCTTAGGGGGTACACAGCGTGACCCTAAAGTTTACTATGTATGCCTATGCGAAATAAAGTGTTCTGAGAAGCTTAAAATGAAGAAATAAGCGTTCTAAAATGCTTTAAAAATTCAAAGACTCTTTTCAATGGTTAAATAACGCAGAGCACGATATCAGACCTTAATATGGACCCATAATATTTAAATTGAACCAGGTATTATATTACAGGGTAATAGTCTACCCTACCACAGGAAAAAATTATAGGTCAATTAGGAGGTACACAATGCATATTTTAAATAGTGCATTAAAACAAGGAAATACGAAGACATTTTTCTATGTTAACTAACGGCACGGTATCGGACCTTAATATTGTCCTATAATTTTTAAATTGTACCACGTCTTATATTACAGGGTAATAGTGTACCCTACCTCAGGAAATAATTATAGGTCAATTAGGGGGTACACAGCGTGACCCTAAAGTTTACTATGTATGCGTATGCGAAATAAAGTGTTCTGAGAAGCTTAAAATGAAGAAATAAGCGTTCTAAAATGCTTTAAAAATTCAAAGACATCTTTCAATGGTTAACTAACGCAAGGCGCAATATCAGACCTTAATATTGACCCATAATATTTAAATTGGACCATGTATTATATTACAGGGTAATAGTGTACCCTACCACAGGAAATAATTATAGGTCAATTAGGGGGTACACTATGTATTTTTAAAATAGTGCATTAAAACAAGGAAATACGAAGACACTTTTCTATGTTAACTAACGGCACGGTATCGGACCTTAATATTGACCTATAATTTTTAAATTGGACCACGTATTATATTACAGGGTTGTAGTGTACTCAACCGCAGGAAATAATTATAGGTCAATTAGGGGGTACACAGAGTGACCCTAAAGTTTACTATGTATGCCTATGCGAAATAAAGTGTTCTGAGAAGCTTAAAATGAGGAAATAAGCGTTCTAAAATGCTTTGAAAATTCAAAGACATTTTTCTATGTTAACTAACGACACGGTATCGGACCTTAATATTGACCTATAATTTTTAAATTGAACCACGTATTATATTACAGGGTAATAGTGTACCCTACCGCAGGAAATAATTATAGGTCTCTTAGGGGGTACACAGCGTGACCCTAAAGTTTACTATGTATGCCTATGCGAAGTAGAGTGTTCTGAGAATCTTAAAATGAAGAAATAAGCGTTCTAAAATGCTTTAAAAATTCAAAGACTTCTTTCAATGGTTAAATAACGCAGAGCACGATATCAGACCTTAATATGGACCCATAATATTTAAATTGAACCAGGTATTATTTTACAGGGTAATAGTGTACCCTACCACAGGAAATAATTATAGGTCAATTAGGGGGTACACAATGTATATTTTAAATAGTGCATTAAAACAAGGAAATACGAAGACACTTTTCTATGTTAACTAACGGCACGGTATCGGACCTTAATATTGACCTATAATTTTTAAATTGGACCACGTATTATATTACAGGGTTATAGTATACCCAACAAAGAAAATAATTATAGGTCAATTAGGGGGTACACAGAGTGACCCTAAAGTTTACTATGTATGCCTATGCGAAATAAAGTGTTCTGAGAAGCTTAAAATGAGGAAATAAGCGTTCTAAAATGCTTTAAAAATTCAAAGACATTTTTCTATGTTAACTAACGGCACGGTACCGGACCTTAATATTGACCTATAATTTTTAAATTGGACCACGTATTATATTACAGGGTAATAGTGTTCTCTTCCACGGGAAATAATTATAGGTCTCTTAGGGGGTACACAGCGTGACCCTAAAGTTTACTATGTATGCCTATGCGAAATAAAGTGTTCTGAGAAGCTTAAAATGAAGAAATAAGCGTTCTAAAATGCTTTAAAAATTCAAAGACTCTTTTCAATGGTTAAATAACGCAGAGCACGATATCAGACCTTAATATGGACCCATAATATTTAAATTGAACCAGGTATTATATTACAGGGTAATAGTGTACCCTACCACAGGAAAAAATTATAGGTCAATTAGGGGGTACACAATGTATATTTTAAATAGTGCATTAAAACAAGGAAATACGAAGACATTTTTCTATGTTAACTAACGGCACGGTATCGGACCTTAATATTGACCTATAATTTTTAAATTGGACCACGTATAATATTACAGGGTAATAGTGTACCCTACCACAGGAAATAATTATAGGTCATTTAGGGGGTACACAGTGTGACACTAAATTTTACTATGTATGCGTATGCGGAATAGAGTGTTCTGAGAAGCTTAAAATGAAGAAATAAGCGTTCTAAAATGCTTTAAAAATTCAAAGACATCTTTCAATGGTTAACTAACGCAAGGCGCAATATCAGACCTTAATATTGACCCATAATATTTAAATTGGACCTGGTATTATATTACAGGGTAATAGTGTACCCTACCAAAGGAAATAATTATAGGTCAATTAGGGGGTACACTATGTATATTTTAAATAGTGCATTAAAACAAGGAAATACAAAGACACTTTTCTATGTTAACTAAAGGCACGGTATCGGACCTTAATATTGTCCTATAATTTTTAAATTGTACCACGTCTTATATTACAGGGTAATAGTGTACCCTACCTCAGGAAATAATTATAGGTCAATTAGGGGGTACACAGCGTGACCCTAAAGTTTACTATGTATGCGTATGCGAAATAAAGTGTTCTGAGAAGCTTAAAATGAAGAAATAAGCGTTCTAAAATGCTTTAAAAATTCAAAGACCTCTTTCAATGGTTAACTAACGCAAGGCGCAATATCAGACCTTAATATTGACCCATAATATTTAAATTGGACCATGTATTATATTACAGGGTAATAGTGTACCCTACCACAGGAAATAATTATAGGTCAATTAGGGGGTACACTATGTATTTTTAAAATAGTGCATTAAAACAAGGAAATACGAAGACACTTTTCTATGTTAACTAACGGCACGGTATCGGACCTTAATATTGACCTATAATTTTTAAATTGGACCACGTATTATATTACAGGGTTGTAGTGTACTCAACCGCAGGAAATAATTATAGGTCAATTAGGGGGTACACAGAGTGACCCTAAAGTTTACTATGTATGCCTATGCGAAATAAAGTGTTCTGAGAAGCTTAAAATGAGGAAATAAGCGTTCTAAAATGCTTTGAAAATTCAAAGACATTTTTCTATGTTAACTAACGACACGGTATCGGACCTTAATATTGACCTATAATTTTTAAATTGAACCACGTATTATATTACAGGGTAATAGTGTACCCTACCGCAGGAAATAATTATAGGTCATTTAGGGGGTACACAGCGTGACCCTAAAGTTTACTATGTATGCCTATGCGAAGTAGAGTGTTCTGAGAATCTTAAAATGAAGAAATAAGCGTTCTAAAATGCTTTAAAAATTCAAAGACTTCTTTCAATCGTTAAATAACGCAGAGCACGATATCAGACCTTAATATGGACCCATAATATTTAAATTGAACCAGGTATTATTTTACAGGGTAATAGTGTACCCTAAAACAGGAAATAATTATAGGTCAATTAGGGGGTACACAATGTATATTTTAAATAGTGCATTAAAACAAGGAAATACGAAGACACTTTTCTATGTTAACTAACGGCACGGTATCGGACCTTAATATTGACCTATAATTTTTAAATTGGACCACGTATTATATTACAGGGTTATAGTATACCCTACCAAAGAAAATAATTATAGGTCAATTAGTGGGTACAAAGAGTGACCCTAAAGTTTACTATGTATGCCTATGCGAAATAAAGTGTTCTGAGAAGCTTAAAATGAGGAAATAAGCGTTCTAAAATGCTTTAAAAATTCAAAGACATTTTTCTATGTTAACTAACGGCTCGGTACCGGACCTTAATATTGACCTATAATTTTTAAATTGGACCACGTATTATATTACAGGGTAATAGTGTTCTCTTCCACGGGAAATAATTATAGGTCTCTTAGGGGGTACACAGCGTGACCCTAAAGTTTACTATGTATGCCTATGCGAAATAAAGTGTTCTGAGAAGCTTAAAATGAAGAAATAAGCGTTCTAAAATGCTTTAAAAATTCAAAGACTCTTTTCAATGGTTAAATAACGCAGAGCACGATATCAGACCTTAATATGGACCCATAATATTTAAATTGAACCAGGTATTATATTACAGGGTAATAGTGTACCCTACCACAGGAAAAAATTATAGGTCAATTAGGGGGTACACAATGTATATTTTAAATAGTGCATTAAAACAAGGAAATACGAAGACATTTTTCTATGTTAACTAACGGCACGGTATAGGACCTTAATATTGACCTATAATTTTTAAATTGGACCACGTATAATATTACAGGGTAATAGTGTACCCTACTACAGGAAATAATTATAGGTCATTTAGGGGGTACACAGTGTGACACTAAATTTTACTATGTATGCGTATGCGAAATAAAGTGTTCTGAGAAGCTTAAAATGAAGAAATAAGCGTTCTAAAATGCTTTAAAAATTCAAAGACATCTTTCAATGGTTAACTAACGCAAGGCGCAATATCAGACCTTAATATTGACCTATAATTTTTAAATTGGACCACGTAATATATTACAGGGTTGTAGTGTACTCAACCGCAGGAAATAATTATAGGTCAATTAGGGGGTACACAGAGTGACCCTAAAGTTTACTATGTATGCCTATGCGAAATAAAGTGTTCTGAGAAGCTTAAAATGAGGAAATAAGCGTTCTAAAATGCTTTGAAAATTCAAAGACATTTTTCTATGTTAACTAACGACACGGTATCGGACCTTAATATTGACCTATAATTTTTAAATTGGACCACGTATTATATTACAGGGTTGTAGTGTACTCAACCGCAGGAAATAATTATAGGTCAATTAGGGGGTACACAGAGTGACCCTAAAGTTTACTATGTATGCCTATGCGAAATAAAGTGTTCTGAGAAGCTTAAAATGAGGAAATAAGCGTTCTAAAATGCTTTGAAAATTCAAAGACATTTTTCTATGTTAACTAACGACACGGTATCGGACCTTAATATTGACCTATAATTTTTAAATTGAACCACGTATTATATTACAGGGTAATAGTGTACCCTACCGCAGGAAATAATTATAGGTCATTTAGGGGGTACACAGCGTGACCCTAAAGTTTACTATGTATGCCTATGCGAAGTAGAGTGTTCTGAGAATCTTAAAATGAAGAAATAAGCGTTCTAAAATGCTTTAAAAATTCAAAGACTTCTTTCAATCGTTAAATAACGCAGAGCACGATATCAGACCTTAATATGGACCCATAATATTTAAATTGAACCAGGTATTATTTTACAGGGTAATAGTGTACCCTAAAACAGGAAATAATTATAGGTCAATTAGGGGGTACACAATGTATATTTTAAATAGTGCATTAAAACAAGGAAATACGAAGACACTTTTCTATGTTAACTAACGGCACGGTATCGGACCTTAATATTGACCTATAATTTTTAAATTGGACCACGTATTATATTACAGGGTTATAGTATACCCTACCAAAGAAAATAATTATAGGTCAATTAGTGGGTACAAAGAGTGACCCTAAAGTTTACTATGTATGCCTATGCGAAATAAAGTGTTCTGAGAAGCTTAAAATGAGGAAATAAGCGTTCTAAAATGCTTTAAAAATTCAAAGACATTTTTCTATGTTAACTAACGGCTCGGTACCGGACCTTAATATTGACCTATAATTTTTAAATTGGACCACGTATTATATTACAGGGTAATAGTGTTCTCTTCCACGGGAAATAATTATAGGTCTCTTAGGGGGTACACAGCGTGACCCTAAAGTTTACTATGTATGCCTATGCGAAATAAAGTGTTCTGAGAAGCTTAAAATGAAGAAATAAGCGTTCTAAAATGCTTTAAAAATTCAAAGACTCTTTTCAATGGTTAAATAACGCAGAGCACGATATCAGACCTTAATATGGACCCATAATATTTAAATTGAACCAGGTATTATATTACAGGGTAATAGTGTACCCTACCACAGGAAAAAATTATAGGTCAATTAGGGGGTACACAATGTATATTTTAAATAGTGCATTAAAACAAGGAAATACGAAGACATTTTTCTATGTTAACTAACGGCACGGTATAGGACCTTAATATTGACCTATAATTTTTAAATTGGACCACGTATAATATTACAGGGTAATAGTGTACCCTACTACAGGAAATAATTATAGGTCATTTAGGGGGTACACAGTGTGACACTAAATTTTACTATGTATGCGTATGCGAAATAAAGTGTTCTGAGAAGCTTAAAATGAAGAAATAAGCGTTCTAAAATGCTTTAAAAATTCAAAGACATCTTTCAATGGTTAACTAACGCAAGGCGCAATATCAGACCTTAATATTGACCTATAATTTTTAAATTGGACCACGTAATATATTACAGGGTTGTAGTGTACTCAACCGCAGGAAATAATTATAGGTCAATTAGGGGGTACACAGAGTGACCCTAAAGTTTACTATGTATGCCTATGCGAAATAAAGTGTTCTGAGAAGCTTAAAATGAGGAAATAAGCGTTCTAAAATGCTTTGAAAATTCAAAGACATTTTTCTATGTTAACTAACGACACGGTATCGGACCTTAATATTGACCTATAATTTTTAAATTGAACCACGTATTATATTACAGGGTAATAGTGTACCCTACCGCAGGAAATAATTATAGGTCATTTAGGGGGTACACAGCGTGACCCTAAAGTTTACTATGTATGCCTATGCGAAGTAGAGTGTTCTGAGAATCTTAAAATGAAGAAATAAGCGTTCTAAAATGCTTTAAAAATTCAAAGACTTCTTTCAATGGTTAAATAACGCAGAGCACGATATCAGACCTTAATATGGACCCATAATATTTAAATTGAACCAGGTATTATTTTACAGGGTAATAGTGTACCCTACCACAGGAAATAATTATAGGTCAATTAGGGGGTACACAATGTATATTTTAAATAGTGCATTAAAACAAGGAAATACGAAGACACTTTTCTATGTTAACTAACGGCACGGTATCGGACCTTAATATTGACCTATAATTTTTAAATTGGACCACGTATTATATTACAGGGTTATAGTATACCCTACCAAAGAAAATAATTATAGGTCAATTAGGGGGTACACAGAGTGACCCTAAAGTTTACTATGTATGCCTATGCGAAATAAAGTGTTCTGAGAAGCTTAAAATGAGGAAATAAGCGTTCTAAAATGCTTTAAAAATTCAAAGACATTTTTCTATGTTAACTAACGGCACGGTACCGGACCTTAATATTGACCTATAATTTTTAAATTGGACCACGTATTATATTACAGGGTAATAGTGTTCTCTTCCACGGGAAATAATTATAGGTCTCTTAGGGGGTACACAGCGTGACCCTAAAGTTTACTATGTATGCCTATGCGAAATAAAGTGTTCTGAGAAGCTTAAAATGAAGAAATAAGCGTTCTAAAATGCTTTAAAAATTCAAAGACATCTTTCAATGGTTAACTAACGCAAGGCGCAATATCAGACCCTAATATTGACCCATAATATTTAAATTGGACCAATAATTATATTACAGGGTGATAGTGTACCCTGCCACAGAAAATAATTATAGGTCAATTAGGGGGTACACAGCGTGACCCTAGAGTTTACTATGTATGCCTATGTGAAATAAAGTGTTCTGAAAAGCTTAAAATGAAGAAATAAGCGTTCTAAAATGCTTTAAAAATTCAAAGACATCTTTCAATGGTTAACTAACGCAAGGCGCAATATCAGACCTTAATATTGACCCATAATATTTAAATTGGACTAGGTATTATATTACAGGGTAATAGTGAACCCTTCCCTAGGAAATAATTATAGGTCAATTAGGGGGTACACTATGTGTATTTTAAATAGTGCATTAAAACAAGGAAATTCCAAGTCACTTTTCTATGCTAACTAACTGCACGGTATCGGACCTTAATATTGACCTATAATTTTTAAATTGGACCACGAATTATATTACAGGGTAATAGTGTACCCAACCACAGGAAATAATTATAGGTCAATTAGGGGGTACACAGCGTGACCCTAAAGTTTACTATGTATGCCTATGCGAAATAGAGTGTTGTGAGAAGCTTAAAATGAAGAAATAAGCGTTCTAAAATGCTTTAAAAATTCATAGACATCTTTCAATGGTTAACTAGCGCAAGGCGCGATATCAGACCTTAATATGGAACCATAATATTTAAATTGGACCAGGTATTATATTACAGGGTACTAGTGTACCCTACCACAGGAAATAATTATAGGTCAATTAGGGGGTACACTATGTATATTTTAAATAGTGTATTAAAACAAGGAAATTCGAAGACTCTTTTCTATGTTAACTAACGGCACGGTATCGGACCTTAATATTGACCTATAATTTTTAAATTGGGCCACGTATTATATTACAGGATGATAGTGTACCCTACCACAGAAAATAATTTTAGGTCAATTAGGGGGTACACAGCGTGACCCTAAAGTTTACTATGTATGCCTATGTGAAATAAAGTGTTCTGAGAAGCTTAAAATGAAGAAATAAGACTTCTAAAATGCTTTAAAAATTCAAAGACATCTTTTAATGGTTAACTAACGCAAGGCGCGATATCAGATCTTAATATTGACCTATAATATTTTAGTTGGACCAGGTATTATATTGCAGGGTAATAGTGTACCCTTCCACGGGAAATAATTATATGTCAATTAGAGGGAACACAATGAGTTCCTGTATTTTACTATGTGTGCGTAACTAAAATAAGTGTTCGGAAGAGCTTAAAATGAGGAAATTCGCCTTCTAAAACCCTTTAAAGATAGGAAGCGCGAAGTCCCTCTTCACTGTTAGCCCGACTTCGGACCTTAATATTGATCTATAATATTTTAATTGGACCAGGTATTATATTGCAGGGTAATAGTGTACCCTACCATAGGAAATAATTATAGGTGAATTAGGGGGTACACTATGTATATTTTAAATAGTGCATTAAAACAAGGAAATTCGAAGACACTTTTCAATGCTAACAAACGGCACGATATCTGACCTTAAAAATGACTTAATTCACTATTGCTCAAAACGAGGAAATTCGCCTTTTAAAACCCTTTAAAGATAGGAAGCGCGAAGTCACTTTTCAATGTTAACGTAAAGATCGATTTCAGATCTTAATATTGACCCATAATATTTAAATTGGTCCACATATTATATTACAGGGTGATAGTGTACCCTACCAGAGGAAATAATTATAGGTGAATTAGGGGGTACACTATGTATATTTTAAATAGTGCATTAAAACAAGGAAATTCAAAGACACTTTTCAATGCTAACTAACGCCACGGTATCGGATCTTAATATTGGCCTATAATATTTTAGTTGGTCCAGGTATTATATTACAGGGTAATAGTGTACACTTCTACAGGAAATAATTATAGGTCAATTAGGGGGCACACAGCGTGACCCTAAAGTTTACTATGTATGCCTATGTGAAATAAAGTGCTCTGAGAAGCTTAAAATGAAGAAATAAGACTTCTAAAATGCTTTAAAAATTCAAAGACATCTTTCAATGGTTAACTAACGCAAGGCGCGATATCAGACCTTAATATTGACCTATAATATTTTAGTTGGACCAGGTATTATATTGCAGGGTAATAGTGTACCCTACCACGGGAAATAATTATATGTCAATTAGAGGGAACACAATGAGTTCCTGTATTTTACTATGTGTGCGTATCTAAAATAAGTGTTCGGAAGAGCTTAAAATGAGGAAATTCGCCTTCTAAAACCCTTTAAAGATAGGAAGCGCGAAGTCCCTCTTCACTGTTAGCCCGATTTCGGACCTTAATATTGTCCTATAATATTTTAATTGGACCAGGTATTATATTGCAGGGTAATAGTGTACCCTACCACAGGAAATAATTATAGGTGAATTAGGGGGTACACTATGTATATTTTAAATAGTGCATTAAAACAAAGAAATTCGAAGACACTTTTCAATGCTAACAAACGGCACGATATCTGACCTTAAAAATGACTTAATTCACTATTGCTCGAAGCGAAGAAATTCGCCTTCTAAAACCCTTTAAAGATAGGAAGCGCGAAGTCACTTTTCAATGTTAACGTAAAGATCGATTTCAGATCTTAATATTGACCCATAATATTTAAATTGGTCCACATATTATATTTCAGGGTGATAGTGTACCCTACCACAGGAAATAATTATAGGTGCATTAGGGGGTACACTATGTATATTTTAAATAGTGCATTAAAATAAGGAAATTCAAAGACACTTTTCAATGCTAACAAACGGCACGATATCTGACCTTAAAAATGACTTAATTCACTATTGATCAAAACGATTAAATTCGCCTTCTAAAACCCTTTAAAGATAGGAAGCGCGAAGTCACTTTTCAATGTTAACGTAAAGATCGATTTCAGATCTTAATATTGACCCATAATATTTAAATTGGAAAACATATTATATTACAGGGTAATAGTGTACACTTCTACAGGAAATAATTATAGGTCAATTAGGGGGCACACAGCGTGACTCTAAAGTTTACTATGTATGCCTATGTGAAATAAAGTGTTCTGAGAAGCTTAAAATGAAGAAATAAGACTTCTGAAATGCTTTAAAAATTCAAAGACATCTTTCAATGATTAACTAACGCAAGGCGCGATATCAGACCTTAATATTGACCTATAATATTTTAGTTGGACCAGGTATTATATTACAGGGTAATAGTGTACCCTACCACGGGAAATAATTATATGTCAATAAGAGGGAACACAATGAGTTCCTGTATTTTACTATGTGTGCGTATCTAAAATAAGTGTTCTGAGAAGCTTAAAATGAGGAAATAAGCGTTCTAAAATGCTTTAAAAATTCAAAGACATTTTTCTATGTTAACTAACGGCACGGTATCGGACCTTAATATTGACCTATAATTTTTAAATTGGACCACGTATTATATTACAGGGTTGTAGTGTACTCAACCGCAGGAAATAATTATAGGTCAATTAGGGGGTACACAGAGTGACCCTAAAGTTTACTATGTATGCCTATGCGAAATAAAGTGTTCTGAGAAGCTTAAAATGAGGAAATAAGCGTTCTAAAATGCTTTAAAAATTCAAAGACATTTTTCTATGTTAACTAACGACACGGTATCGGACCTTAATATTGACCTATAATTTTTAAATTGGACCACGTGTTATATAACAGGGTTATAGTGTACCCTACCGCAGGAAATAATTATAGGTCATTTAGTGGGTACACAGCGTGACCCTAAAGTTTACTATGTATGCCTATGCGAAGTAGAGTGTTCTGAGAATCTTAAAATGAAGAAATAAGCGTTCTAAAATGCTTTAAAAATTCAAAGACTTCTTTCACTGGTTAACTAGCGCAAGGCGCAATATCAGACCTTAATATTGACCTATAATATTTAAATTGGACCAGTTATTATATTACAGGGTGATAGTGTACCCTGCCACAGAAAATAATTATAGGTCAATTAGGGGGTACACAGCGTGACCCTAAAGTTTACTATGTATGCCTAAGTGAAATAAAGTGTTCTGAGAAGCTTAAAATGAAGAAATAAGCGTTCTAAAATGCTTTAAAAATTCAAAGACATCTTTCAATGGTTAACTAATGCAAGGCGCAATATCAGACCTTAATATTGACCCATAATATTTAAATTGGACAAGGTATTATATTACAGGGTAATAGTGAACCCTACCCTAGGAAATAATTATAGGTCAATTAGGGGGTACACTATGTGTATTTTAAATAGTGCATTAAAACAAGGAAATACGAAGACACTTTTCTATGCTAACTAACGCCACGGTATCGGATCTTAATATTGGCCTATAATATTTTAGTTGGTCCAGGTATTATATTACAGGGTAATAGTGTACACTTCTACAGGAAATAATGATAGGTCAATTAGGGGGCACACAGCGTGACCCTAAAGTTTACTATGTATGCCTATGTGAAATAAAGTGTTCTGAGAAGCTTAAAATGAAGAAATAAGACTTCTAAAATGCTTTAAAAATTCAAATACATCTTTCAATGGTTAACTAACCCAAGGCGTGATATCAGACCTTAATATTGACCTATAATATTTTAGTTGGACCAGGTATTATATTACAGGGTAATAGTGTACCCTACCACGGGAAATAATTATATGTCAATTAGAGGGAACACAATGAGTTCCTGTATTTTACTATGTGAGCGTATCTAAAATAAGTGTTCGGAAGAGCTTAAAATGAGGAAATTCGCATTCTAAAACCCTTTAAAGATAGGAAGCGCGAAGTCCCTCTTCACTGTTAGCCCGATTTCGGACCTTAATATTGACCTATAATATTTTAATTGGACCAGGTATTATATTGCAGGGTAATAGTGTACCCTAAAACAGGAAATAATTATAGGTGAATTAGGGGGTACACTATGTATATTTTAAATAGTGCATTAAAACAAGGAAATTCGAAGACACTTTTCAATGTTAACTAACGCCACGGTATCGGATCTTAATATTGGCCTATAATATTTTAGTTGGTCCAGGTATTATATTACAGGGTAATAGTGTACACTTCTACAGAAAATAATTATAGGTCAATTATGGGACACACAGCGTGACCCTAAAGTTTACTATGTATGCCTATGTGAAATAAAGTGTTCTGAGAAGCTTAAAATGAAGAAATAAGACTTCTAAAATGCTTTAAAAATTCAAAGACATCTTTTAATGGTTAACTAACGCAAGGCGCGATATCAGATCTTAATATTGACCTATAATATTTTAGTTGGACCAGGTATTATATTGCAGGGTAATAGTGTACCCTTCCACGGGAAATAATTATATGTCAATTAGAGGGATCACAATGAGTTCTTTTATTTTACTATGTGTGCGTATCTAAAATAAGTGTTCGGAAGAGCTTAAAATGAGGAAATTCGCCTTCTAAAACCCTTTAAAGATTGGAAGCGCGAAGTCCCTCTTCACTGTTAGCCCGATTTCGGACCTTAATATTGACCTATAATATTTTAATTGGACCAGGTATTATATTGCAGGGTAATAGTGTACCCTACCACAGGAAATAATTATAGGTGAATTAGGGGGTACACTATGTATATTTTAAATAGTGCATTAAAACAAGGAAATTCGAAGACACTTTTCAATGCTAACAAACGGCACGATATCTGACCTTAAAAATGACTTAATTCACTATTGCTCAAAACGAGGAAATTCGCCTTCTAAAACCCTTTAAAGATAGGAAGCGCGAAGTCACTTTTCAATGTTAACGTAAAGATCGATTTCAGATCTTAATATTGACCCATAATATTTAAATTGGTCCACATATTATATTACAGGGTGATAGTGTACCCTACAACAGGAAATACTTATAGGTGAATTACGGGGTACACTATGTATATTTTAAATAGTGCATTAAAACAAGGAAATTCAAAGACACTTTTCAATGTTAACTAACGCCACGGTATCGGATCTTAATATTGGCCTATAATATTTTAGTTGGGCCAGGTATTATATTACAGGTGAATAGTGTACACTTCTACAGGAAATAATTATAGGTCAATTAGGGGGCACACAGCGTGACCCTAAAGTTTACTATGTATGCCTATGTGAAATAAAGTGTTCTGAGAAGCTTAAAATGAAGAAATAAGACTTCTAAAATGCTTTAAAAATTCAAAGACATCTTTCAATGGTTAACTAACGCAAGGCGCGATATCAGACCTTAATATTGACCTATAATATTTTAGTTGGACCAGGTATTATATTACAGGGTAATAGTGTACCCTACCACGGGAATTAATTATATGTCAATTAGATTGAACACAATGAGTTCCTGTATTTTACTATGTGTGCGTATGTAAAATATGTGTTCGGAAGAGCTTAAAATGAGGAAATTCGCCTTCTAAAACCCTTTAAAGATAGGAAGCGCGAAGTCCCTCTTCACTGTTAGCTCGATTTCGGACCTTAATATTGACCTATAATATTTTAATTGGACCAGGTATTATATTGCAGGGTAATAGTGTACCCTACCACAGGAAATAATTATAGGTGAATTAGGGGGGAAAATATGTATATATTAAATAGTGCATTAAAACAAGGAAATTCGAAGACACTTTTCAATGCTAACAAACGGCACGATATCTGACCTTAAAAATGACTTAATTCACTATTGCTCAAAACGAGGAAATTCGCCTTCTAAAACCCTTTAAAGATAGGAAGCGCGAAGTCACTTTTCAATGTTAACGTAAAGATCGATTTCTGATCTTAATATTGACCCATAATATTTAAATTGGACCACATATTATATTACAGGGTGATAGTGTACCCTACCACAGGAAATAATTATAGGTGAATTAGGGGGTACACTATGTATATTTTAAATAGTGCATTAAAACAAGGAAATTCAAAGACACTTTTCAATGTTAACTAACGCCAAGGTATCGGATCTTAATATTGGCCTATAATATTTTAGTTGGTCCAGGTATTATATTACAGGGTAATAGTGTACACTTCTACAGGAAATAATTATAGGTCAATTAGGGGGCACACAGCGTGACCCTAAAGTTTTCTATGTATGCCTATGTGAAATAAAGTGTTCTGAGAAGCTTAAAAGGAAGAAATAAGACTTCTAAAATGCTTTAAAAATTTAAAGACATCTTTCAATGGTTAACTAAAGCAAGGCGCGATATCAGACCTTAATATTGACCTATAATATTTTAGTTGGACCAGGTATTATATTACAGGGTAATAGTGTACCCTACCACGGGAAATAATTATATGTCAATAAGAGGGAACACAATGAGTTCCTGTATTTTACTATGCGTGCGTATCTAAAATAAGTGTTCTGAGAAGCTTAAAATGAGGAAATAAGCGTTCTAAAATGCTTTAAAAATTCAAAGACATTTTTCTATGTTAACTAACGGCACGGTATCGGACCTTAATATTGACCTATAATTTTTAAATTGGACCACGCATTATATTACAGGGTAATAGTGTTCCCTACCTCGGGAAATAATTATAGGTCTCTTAGGGGGTACGCAGCGTGACCCTAAAGTTTACTATGTATGCCTATGCGAAATAAAGTGTTCTGAGAAGCTTAAAATGAAAAAATAAGCGTTCTAAAATGCTTTAAAAATTCAAAGACATCTTTCAATGGTTAACTAACGCAAGGCGCAATATCAAACCTTAATATTGACCCATAATATTTAAATTGTACCAGATATTATATTACAGGGTAATAGTGTACCCTACCACAGGAAATAATTATAGGTCAATTAGGGGGTACACTATGTATATTTAAAATAGTGCATTAAAACAAGGAAATACGAAGACACTTTTCTATGTTAACTAACGGCCCGGTATCGGACCTAAATATTGACCTATAATTTTTAAATTGGACCACGTATTATATTACAGGGTTATAGTGTACCCTATTACAGGAAATAATTATAGGTCAATTAGGGGGTACACAGCGTGACCCTAAAGTTTACTATGTATGCCTATGCGAAATAAAGTGTTCTGAGAAGCTTAAAATGAGGAAATAAGCGTTCTAAAATGCTTTAAAAATTCAAAGATATTTTTCAATGTTAACTAACGGCACGGTATCAGAACTTAATATTGACCCATAATATTTAAATTGTACCAGATATTATATTACAGGGTAATAGTGTACCCTACCACAGGAAATAATTATAGGTCAATTAGGGGGTACACTATGTATATTTAAAATAGTGCATTAAAACAAGGAAATACGAAGACACTTTTCTATGTTAACTAACGGCCCGGTATCGGACCTAAATATTGACCTATAATTTTTAAATTGGACCACGTATTATATTACAGGGTTATAGTGTACCCTATTACAGGAAATAATTATAGGTCAATTAGGGGGTACACAGCGTGACCCTAAAGTTTACTATGTATGCCTATGCGAAATAAAGTGTTCTGAGAAGCTTAAAATGAGGAAATAAGCGTTCTAAAATGCTTTAAAAATTCAAAGATATTTTTCAATGTTAACTAACGGCACGGTATCGGAACTTAATATTGACCTATAATTTTTAAATTGTACCAGATATTATATTACAGGGTAATAGTGTACCCTACCACAGGAAATAATTATAGGTCAATTAGGGGGTACACTATGTATATTTAAAATAGTGCATTAAAACAAGGAAATTCAAAGACACTTTTCAATGTTAACTAACGCCACGGTATCGGATCTTAACCCTCTGATTCCGATCGAGTCCTAGAATTTGTGTCCCTTCATTACGGGAGTTTTCTGAAAGCAGTTTCTATGATTGAACTCGTCCAAAACTATCTTCCTGTGAGGGGTTGAGGAGGGGTCATCGTTTTCTCGCAGTTGAGTATTCAAAATCACTCATGCGGCAAAGGAGGGGAATTGTTGACAAATTAGAACATTTACATGAAATATAAGTTTTCCGAAAATAAAAGTTTAGCACCTTATTGGCGATTTTCAAGTAGAGGAGTAATAAATTATACTTCAATTTTTTTCTTTCTTTTATTTATTTCGTTCTTTCTTCCTTTTTTTCTATTCTTTCGACATTTTAAATAAGAGAGGAAGACTCTTTTGATAAGTGCCGAATATTCCAATTATCTCATCCGTTTAATTTTTGTATAAGTACAGCGATTTATTAATTTTATTTAATGCAACATGGTTTATGAAATCTAATATTATGATTGTGTTATCTTTAAATTTATTTCTTAAATAAAGAAATTAATACTAAACGGTTCCGATTTATATTTTAGTAAATTTAAGAGTATTAGCTGTTAAAATAAATCAATAATAAGAAACGGCTTCTGAAACATATTTTTCATTTTATTAAGTGTCCTGACCGAAAAAAAAAATTAAGATGCATGCAATATAATTGTTTACGACTTGCTTCTTAATTCAAATCAACAGTGTTCAAATTGACAGGATTTGCAATCATAATTACTTTGTAATAACGTTACTGAAGAATACAGTTGAATAAAAATATAAAAATTATAAGTAATTATTATTCTTGTATGTTCATAAATCAGTCATTCATATGTAGCGGGATTGATATAATTAAAAGTATTTCTTTAGAATAAACTATTTTTATAGATTGTCATAATTATAAGGAGTAAAATCTGCTTACTGAAGTTAAAAAAGTTTTTTTTATAATTTCGACAGTAATTTATACTGAAATATAAAACATTTTAAGCATATTTATTTTGTGCGTTTTTTATTTTATTTTTCTCTGCATCTATATTTATATGGATCTATATTTATATACACCTATAACTATCAATTTATGAGTTTGTGTTTCGTATTAATTAGGACTGATAGTGCATTTTAAAATTTGGACAGAAGATGAAAGAAACTAATCTACCACTCATCTTAAAAATTCTCTAAAAAATTTAATTACATCGTTCAAGAGTTTGAAAAATAGAATTTACTCATTGGTTTTACAGATACCTTTGCTATAAATTAAACAATAATTCAGCAATTTTAAATATATGTATTTTTATAATATATATATTTTAAAGATAAATCATCAGTAATGTTTGCTAGCTCATAGCTCTATTTAATTATAAAAAGAGTTTATTGCACGATATTTTCAAGTGTTATCTTTTAATGTCAGATAAACCCAATGATGAACAAAACTATGGTTGACTGCGTCTCGAAATTAGTAAGTTTTCCGAAATCGCATGTTTATTTTGTTCAAAGTTATACTTTTAAAATATTTTTCTATAATACAAAATAATTTAAAATCAATATAAGTGGAACAAAAAAAAAGATTATGTTCTGAAAGTCACAATAAACGAAGAGAACTACGTAGTATGTTTAGGAGAAACGTAAAAAATCGCCTTAATATTATTGATACCAGTTATAATTAGTCAACTTTATTAATAGATACTTATTGAAATAAAAAAGAATAAACTATGTATTAAAAAGTACAATGGATGGAGAAAAGGTTCTTCTATTTTGGGGAACCGTATGACGCTTAAATAATTTTGGTGACTTAATTTTAGTATGAACCAATTACGTTTAATTTTATTTAGTAATATGCCCAACTAATATTATGCAATTGATACACCGCTAATCTAGATATAGTTGAAATAGTTTTTTGGTCTCTTGAAAGGAATAAGTAAGTATGCTTTGTTAATTGTGTTAAATTTTATTTTAACTATCATTATAAGTTGGCATCGAACAACAGAATATATATATATATATATATATATATATATATATATATATATATATATATATATATATATATATATATATATATATATATATATATATATATATATATATATATATATATTAACATAATAATAATAATTAACTTAACTTATATAGAAATGTTATAATAGATCATATTTTTGGGTTTTTAGGAAACTTTTTAGGAACAAAAAAAATTTGAAT
Organism: Parasteatoda tepidariorum; assembly: GCF_982258835.1. Classification (NCBI taxonomy): domain Eukaryota; kingdom Metazoa; phylum Arthropoda; class Arachnida; order Araneae; family Theridiidae; genus Parasteatoda; species Parasteatoda tepidariorum. The sequence goes on along the minus strand of NC_141756.1, from coordinate 121,364,549 downwards.
ATTGTTTCAGGAAACTCTAGTATTTTCTTTCAGGACATTTACTTTTTCCTAATTTTTCGTTAAAATGGGTTTTTTATTTTAAAAAAATTGAAAATAATGTGACTATAATATTTTTTGTAAACATTGCTCATTGACCTCACCCCTTTTGTTAGAAAAATGAGATCTCAAACTTCCTTCTTCTTCCTTTCGTAATACTTAATACTTTCGTAATTACTTCGCTTACGTAATACTTAAACAGAATATTTAGCCTTAGTCGTTACATTTAAAGCTAAGTTACATTAGCGGTTGATTTATAATCTAAGATTCAATTTTGATTAACAAAAAAAGCTGTCTTTAGTTACTGGCTGATTTTCTAATAAATCTCCAAGTATGTAGAAAAGAAGGAAATGTGCAACGTGTTTTCCTAAAATAGAGTGTGACAAAAGGTGTCATGTTATAGTGCTGCCTTTTCAGGAACACGTCTGGAATTCACCGTTTAGCTTAGGTAAAAGAGAACCGCTAAATATTCCCTGCTTCTGTTCTCAGAAAAGTTGAATGGGCTCTTCCTTCCATCTGTCTCTCTCTCACTCCTGTCATATAGTCTAAGAGCAACTCAGTTTTAGAATTATCAGTTTCTTACCGAAACAGAGATAATATGATAGATAAAAAAATTAAAATAATCTAAATATAAATAAAAAAAAATAGAAAGATGATTGGGAGAATAAAAGAAGACTCGGAATTTTAGCAATTTTTCTCGAATGGGAAAGATGGAAACGAATTTTAAAAAAATCGTTTAGGTGCTAAATATCTTCAATAAATTTTGACGCTTTATTGAGAATTGTTACAATACGAAATAAGTTTATTAAATCTAATATTCAGTTCCCTATATTATAATGCCATCAGGAGAAAAAGAAGTGCCATTAGGAAAACATTTGTTTGGAGTGGAGTGTCTGACCACAAGGGGGGCACAGGCTACTCTATATAAAACATAAAAAGACATGTTCATTTTATTTTATTTTATTTATTATTCACACTTATATATTTTTTGAAAAGGAAAGCTTCTAAAATCTTTCCAAAAATATAAAATGTTTTGAACATCTGGTGGAAATTTGACAATTGAAAAATGTATCAGGCGTAACTTCTCTTTATATATATGATCATAGAAAATAAAAATAGTTTAAAAATAATTAGACTTTACATTTAAAAAAAAACTGAAAACAAATTTTGAAAGTAAAATAACCTAAAAGTCCAAGTCACAGGGAAACATTTTTTCCAAGATTTGCGATGTTAATATTAAAAATAAAATATTATGTTCATAAATTTGGCATTATGTTTATAAATATTATGTTTAAAATGGGGCATCGAGGCAGATAAAGTTTTAAAAAATGTACGTATTTTAGAATCAAATACATAGTTAATGAAGCTCACGAGCTGTGTTTTGTCAGCGATGGCATGATCGCGGCAATATGGTCACTATTGCGCACAAACCACCTTTACTTCCTAGACAAGCTGCTACTTGGTACTCATCCCTCCAAAACTGGGTGGGTTTCCAGTCACCAGCTCGGATCAATAATATTACTATCATTAAAAATATTGCATTTTATTTTTCATTTCAAATCTAAAAAAATTAAAATGCATTAATATTATAATAAAAAAAATATAATTTGATGATATAATAAAATATAATAAAAATAATATAATAAAATAATGATATAATATGATATAATAAAAAATTATAATTTGCTGAAAATTGTCAATTTTTAGATAATAGCGCATTTCGTTTTTATTATAGCAAAAGTTTATTACATAAAGCTGGTTAAATTTATTACATGAAGTTCCCCGGTATTAGAAATGTCATTTATTGCTACAGAAAATTTAAAATACTTACTGAGATGCGGAGAAAATTTAGTGCTTTCGTATGTGTCTTGATTCGTCCCTGTCTATATTGATGAATTATTTTTTTTATTAATTACAGATTCTACAGTCCGGGTAAAATAGAAATCCTTTTGTCCTAAGAGTTTTCTTAAAGCGAATGAAAATTACCTGAACTTACAACTTATATTTTAAGAATCATTTTATGATTAAGATGAATATGGTGTAATACTTTTTTTGTGTGGTTATTTTTTATATGTGGATACATTCCAAATGTTTAAGATTTCACTGTTGATAATTATTTTATTTTGATAATTATAAAAAGTAAGTTACTAAAACATTAATTTACTTAATTATTTCAAACCAGACCATATGTTATAATAAGGTCGTGTAAGTTTTACCCGAAATTTCAATTGGGAAAAACTTCAATCTTTCTTTCAACATAACAAAATTCCGTTTTTTTTTCCTATGAAATATGTAATAATCAAAGTAATATGCTCGCTAATACTTAATGAGTTAGCACACGATTTCACTGTAAATGCAGAAGTATTTCCCTTTCTGTGATGCCGATAGCACACAAAGGGGAGTGGTGGATGGTATAACTCGGTTATAAGTGTCAAGAGCTATATTTTGTTGTATATTGTTATCCTTTCAAGAACGTGTATTGTGTAGTTTTTACAATACTTATTTACTTGTTGACAGCCTGTTTAAAAATAATGATTCCGGTGAATTCTATAATATGATACAGGAAATGCTTTCGTATTGCAAGGAATCAGTTGCTTTCTTCCATTCGCCATGCTTTTTCTTTCTAGTAATATTCTCTTGAAGTGCTTACTACAAGAACTCAAGAACAATAGATGGTTTATTTTTAATTCTATTTATCAATTTATTTTCACATTCAATGTAATTGCAAAACATATTTAATATTTACGGAAACAGGGGAAGTAATATGCAACAAATAACTAACGAGTTTTGTTTTCAAAATATTTAGGAAAATTCTAAAATTAATGAATTTATTTTCATGTTGATTTTTATTCCTTATATCTTGGTCTTACGATATAAAAGTCCATTCATTCTAAAAAACAAAAGCAAAAAAAAAAAAAAAAAAACCACAAAAAAACAAGTTTTTTCCTTTTAAATATTGTACTTACACCTAATAATATGAATTGTGTGAATAAATAATAAAGCAGAAACAATTTTTTTCATAGTTTTATGTTTTCATTTTGATTTAATCCGTAATCGTTATAAATATTATGATTTGATAATGACAAAAATGCTCTATATTTACCCATTTGTAACATCACTGATTGCTAACTTTAAAGTCAGTTTCGGTGGTTAATGTAATTTGTTGTTAAAAGTTCTTTTTCCCCTTAAAAAAATCCTTTAATATATATGTATTGGAGTTTTAACTGTTGTTTTCACAATTAAATTAAGCTGTTTTTACAGTAGGATGTTTTTTTCCCAAATAATGAAAAATAATAATTAAGTAAATAACTAAAAAATAATAATTTACTACAAATTTGTGCAATCCATGTCCTGATTTCTTTTAAAAACTAAATTTAAGGATTAAAAAATCAATCAATAAAATCAATCTGCTCAATTTATGTTACACTTATAATAAATTTTAAACATATTTTTTTAAATAGTACTGATGCAAATGAATCCGCATTTGATTTAATTTTTTACCAAAAATAGTAATAATAATCACAGAATAGCATGGAAATTACTTCGTTTTCTCTTTTAGTGCAAAAATAGTACTGTTGTAGCATGAATAATAGTACTGTTATTGTTCTCGTAACAAAATATTTCTAGATCTCAACCATGTTCTTAGTATACACTCAGTACTTCAAATTATTTGTAATCGCGATAGTATGATGGTCAATCTGAATTCAAATTATGCTTCCTGTTCATTCGGTATTGTTACTATTGATGCATATTTTTCAAGAACTAAATAATTTCCACTGAGCTTTTAAAATTGGACTAATCAGGAATTCAAGCTGATCCAGACCAGATTAATTTTTAAATCACATTAAATTATCTATAAAAAGACCAAATTTACGAAAGGCTAACTTTTAATTGTGTAATAATATGAATATATTATATAATAAATAATAAATCATATTAAATTGTATGACTAAGTCTGTAATTATATGATTATATCAAGTTATTTATACTTTTTCTGGTACCCTGAGATGCTTACCGTGATTTAGCAAGTCTCGAATTTTAAAATTTTATGTCAAAAACATCTAACTTATAGTTAAAGAACAAGTTTTTTCCCCCTTCTATAGTGATTAGAAAGATTAGTCGAGAAGCTTTTTCGTATCAAATATTCGTGGATTTTAACTATTCTGGTTATAAACAACTTTTATTTGCTTCTGATTTTAAATAACTCTTATTAATTCTTCGCTGAAGGTTCGTTTGAAAAAAGGCAGGTAAAATAATTTAAAAAATAACATCCCTTGTTCCGTTTAAATTTTTTGCTTTTAGTAAATCCGTAAATATAATATTAATAAATTTATTACATGCATTGAAAGAAAATAAATATAATATAAATATGAAGTAAAATAAAATGAAACTTTTCTTAATATTTCGCGCCATATCTATTAATCATTATTTTTGTATTTCTATTAAACGAAAAAATCTTGAAAATTATAAAATTGTGTAAAGTTCTTATAATCAGATTTTTTGTTTAATATTTTGATGAATAAATCCTCGATTAATAAAAATTTAAAGAATCACTTATCTGATAAAATCTATATATATATTTCTCTTACACGGCGATAAAAAAAAGCCTCATTACAACTCCCCGAATGGCAACGCTAGAAAATAGACCAATGATTACAGCTAAAAATGTCACATGCCAAATCTAGCTAAGATGGCTCAACATATAGCGCTTTTAAAAACGGAAACTGAAATAACCAGGGAGAGCATAAGCTAGGCAGAAGTCTTTGTCGATAGATCTCTATTTTGGTTTTTTGTCGAAAGCGTTTTTTTTCACGAATTTATGTATTACGAATTTATTTGACAATTTTTGATTTATATCACGAATTTATTTGTTTTACTAGAATTTATTTGTTTATGCAGGTTTTTCCATTGTAATTCACTTATTTCAATTTTTAATAGACTTAATTATAGCCGAAATTTTAATCTTTTTAAAGAGATATCAGTTTTAGAAATTTTATCTTAAGATTTTATACTATAGCACATTTCTAATAGATTTAACGAATTACATGTCATTTATTTGAATTCAAATTTATTTTAAGGACTCAGTACTTACTAAAAAGATGTAATTTTTTTTAGAAAAAAAAGTTGTTATATGGATTTGAATGATTGTTTTGAATTCTTAGAATTTTGTGCATTTGCAATGTACCTAAGTTAGTAGCGAGCGAAGCGAGCTTGGTTTGCGGAGCAAACCATATAACATTGCGTAGCAATTTTCGGGGGTTGGCGAGCGTTAGCGAGCAGGGGGCGCAGCCCACTAGTGGAAGGAAAATGAAGAAAAAATGTATTATTCAAAGAATCTTTATTATATTCTTTGCCGAAAAACTATAAAAAGTTTTATAACAATTGAAATCTGTAAAAATTTAGGTAACTAAAACAATATAAAAGCACTGAATTTTTTTTTTTTTTTAATATTATTATCAATTTTTTTTACTTTATTTATTTATTTATTTTTAATGATAACAAAATGCGGATAAAAAAAATAAAACATTATTTGAAGTAGATTATTATCGAATAATCATAGTCTTAGATTACATATTTTTAATAATGTTATTTAAGAAAAAAAAAACATTGCTTAAGAAAAAGCTTCTTAGTTGTGCTTTTCAAAATAGTTTTCAATGTAAGTAAAATGATAGTATTGGCGTTTTTCTTGAAGGCCAAATTTCAAAGCAAAATGCAACCCATTCAGAAGAAACTTAGGGGAAGGATAATAGTTTGAGTAATTGAGGTACACTGCCAACCCTTCTCTTTGTTCGTCCTCCCCTTAACTGACCCCCATTTCTTTCCCCACCCAAGAATCTCTTTTTCTACTCTCCCTACCCCAAAAAAACAAGACCGTCACGAAACGACACTTGCCGTAGTTTGCTTGTAAATGTCTTTTCATGACGCTTCGGATGCAAGGGGTTAATATTGGCCTATAATATTTTAGTTGGTCCAGGTATTATATTACAGGGTAATAGTGTACACTTCTACAGGAAATAATTATAGGTCAATTAGGGGGCACGCAGCGTGACCCTAAAGTTTACTATGTATGCCTATGTGAAATAAAGTGCTCTGAGAAGCTTAAAATGAAGAAATAAGACTTCTAAAATGATTTAAAAATTCAAAGACATCTTTCAATGGTTAACTAAGGCAAGGCGCGATATCAGACCTTAATATTGACCTATAATATTTTAGTTGGACCAGGTATTATATTGCAGGGTAATAGTGTACCCTACCACGGGAAATAATTATATGTCAATTAGAGGGAACACAATGAGTTCCTGTATTTTACTATGTGTGCGTATCTAAAATAAGTGTCCGGAAGAGCTTAAAATGAGGAAATTCGCCTTCTAAAACCCTTTAAAGAATGGAAGCGCGAAGTCCCTCTTCACTGTTAGCCCGATTTCGGACCTTAATATTGACCTATAATATTTTAATTGGACCAGGTGTTATATTGCAGGTTAATAGTGTACCCTAAAAGAGGAAATAATTATAGGTGAATTAGGGGGTACACTATGTATATTTTAAATAGTGCATTAAAACAAGGAAATTCGAAGACACTTTTCAATGCTAACAAACGGCACGATATCTGACCTTAAAAATGACTTAATTCACTATTGATCAAAACGCGGAAATTCGCCTTCTAAAACCCTTTAAAGATAGGAAGCGCGAAGTCACTTTTCAATGTTAACGTAAAGATCGATTTCAGATCTTAATATTGACCCATAATATTTAAATTGGAAAACATATTATATTACAGGGTAATAGTGTACACTTCTACAGGAAATGATTATAGGTCAATTAGGGGGCACACAGCGTGACTCTAAAGTTTACTATGTATGCCTATGTGAAATAAAATGTTCTGAGAAGCTTAAAATGAAGAAATAAGACTTCTGAAATGCTTTAAAAATTCAAAGACATCTTTCAATGGTTAACTAACGCAAGGCGCGATATCAGACCTTAATATTGACCTATAATATTTTAGTTGGACCAGGTATTATATTACAGGGTAATAGTGTACCCTACCACGGGAAATAATTATATGTCAATAAGAGGGAACACAATGAGTTCCTGTATCTTACTATGTGTGCGTATCTAAAATAAGTGTTCTGAGAAGCTTAAAATGAGGAAATAAGCGTTCTAAAATGCTTTAAAAATTCAAAGACATTTTTCTATGTTAACTAACGGCACGGTATCGGACCTTAATATTGACCTATAATTTTTAAATTGGACCACGCATTATATTACAGGGTAATAGTGTTCCCTACCTCGGGAAATAATTATAGGTCTCTTAGGGGGTACGCAGCGTGACCCTAAAGTTTACTATGTATGCCTATGCGAAATAAAGTGTTCTGAGAAGCTTAAAATAAAGAAATAAGCGTTCTAAAATGCTTTAAAAATTCAGACATCTTTCAATGGTTAACTAACGCAAGGCGCAATATCAAACCTTAATATTGACCCATAATATTTAAATTGTACCAGATATTATATTACAGGGTAATAGTGTACCCTACCACAGGAAATAATTATAGGTCAATTAGGGGGTACACTATGTATATTTTAAATAGTGCATTAAAACAAGGAAATACGAAGACACTTTTCTATGTTAACTAACGGCCCGGTATCGGACCTTAATATTGACCTATAATTTTTAAATTGGACCACGTATTATATTACAGGGTTATAGTGTACCCTATTACAGGAAATAATTATAGGTCAATTAGGGGGTACACAGCGTGACCCTAAAGTTTACTATGTATGCCTATGCGAAATAAAGTGTTCTGAGAAGCTTAAAATGAGGAAATAAGCGTTCTAAAATGCTTTAAAAATTCAAAGATATTTTTCAATGTTAACTAACGGCACGGTATCGGAACTTAATATTGACCTATAATTTTTAAATTGGACCACGTATTATATTACAGGGTAATAGTGTACCCTACCACAGGAAATAATTATAGGTCATTTAGGGGGTACACAGTGTGACCCTAAATTTTACTATGTATGCGTATGCGAAATAGAGTGTTCTGAGAAGCTTAAAATGAAGAAATAAGCGTTCTAAAATGCTTTAAGAATTCAAAGACATCTTTCAATGGTTAACTAACGCAAGGCGCAATATCAGACCTTAATATTGAACCATAATATTTAAATTGGACCAGGTATTATATTACAGGGTAATAGTGTACCCTACCAATGGAAATAATTATAGGTCAATTAGGGGGTACACTATGTATATTTTAAATAGTGCATTAAAACAAGGAAATACGAAGACACTTTTCTATGTTAACTAACGGCACGGTATCGGACCTTAATATTGACCTATAATTTTTAAATTGTACCACGCATTATATTACAGGGTAATAGTGTACCCTACCTCAGGAAATAATTATAGGTCAATTAGGGGGTACACAGCGTGACCCTAAAGTTTACTATGTATGCGTATGCGAAATAAAGTGTTCTGAGAAGCTTAAAATGAAGAAATAAGCGTTCTAAAATGCTTTAAAAATTCAAAGACATCTTTCAATGGTTAACTAACGCAAGGCGCAATATCAGACCTTAATATTGACCCATAATATTTAAATTGGACCAGGTATTATATTACAGGGTAATAGTGTACCCAACCACAGGAAATAATTATAGGTCAATTAGGGGGTACACTATGTATATTTTAAATAGTGCATTAAAACAAGGAAATTCGAAGACACTTTTCTATGTTAACTAACGGCACGGTATCGGACCTTAATATTGACCTATAATTTTTAAATTAGACCACGTATTATATTACAGGGATATAGTGTACCCTACAACAGGAAATAATTATAGGTCAATTAGGGGGTACACAGCGTGACCCTAAAGTTTACTATGTATGCCTATGCGAAATAAAGTGTTCTGAGAAGCTTAAAATGAGGAAATAAGCGTTCTAAAATGCTTTAAAAATTCAAAGACATTTTTCTATGTTTACTAACGGCACGGTATCGGAACTTAATATTGACCTATAATTTTTAAATTGTACCAGATATTATATTACAGGGTAATAGTGTACCCTACCACAGGAAATAATTATAGGTCAATTAGGGGGTACACTATGTATATTTAAAATAGTGCATTAAAACAAGGAAATTCAAAGACACTTTTCAATGTTAACTAACGCCACGGTATCGGATCTTAATATTGGCCTATAATATTTTAGTTGGTCCAGGTATTATATTACAGGGTAATAGTGTACACTTCTACAGGAAATAATTATAGGTCAATTAGGGGGCACGCAGCGTGACCCTAAAGTTTACTATGTATGCCTATGTGAAATAAAGTGCTCTGAGAAGCTTAAAATGAAGAAATAAGACTTCTAAAATGATTTAAAAATTCAAAGACATCTTTCAATGGTTAACTAAGGCAAGGCGCGATATCAGACCTTAATATTGACCTATAATATTTTAGTTGGACCAGGTATTATATTGCAGGGTAATAGTGTACCCTACCACGGGAAATAATTATATGTCAATTAGAGGGAACACAATTAGTTCCTGTATTTTACTATGTGTGCGTATCTAAAATAAGTGTCCGGAAGAGCTTAAAATGAGGAAATTCGCCTTCTAAAACCCTTTAAAGAATGGAAGCGCGAAGTCCCTCTTCACTGTTAGCCCGATTTCGGACCTTAATATTGACCTATAATATTTTAATTGGACCAGGTGTTATATTGCAGGTTAATAGTGTACCCTAAAAGAGGAAATAATTATAGGTGAATTAGGGGGTACACTATGTATATTTTAAATAGTGCATTAAAACAAGGAAATTCGAAGACACTTTTCAATGCTAACAAACGGCACGATATCTGACCTTAAAAATGACTTAATTCAATATTGATCAAAACGCGGAAATTCGCCTTCTAAAACCCTTTAAAGATAGGAAGCGCGAAGTCACTTTTCAATGTTAACGTAAAGATCGATTTCAGATCTTAATATTGACCCATAATATTTAAATTGGAAAACATATTATATTACAGGGTAATAGTGTACACTTCTACAGGAAATGATTATAGGTCAATTAGGGGGCACACAGCGTGACTCTAAAGTTTACTATGTATGCCTATGTGAAATAAAATGTTCTGAGAAGCTTAAAATGAAGAAATAAGACTTCTGAAATGCTTTAAAAATTCAAAGACATCTTTCAATGGTTAACTAACGCAAGGCGCGATATCAGACCTTAATATTGACCTATAATATTTTAGTTGGACCAGGTATTATATTACAGGGTAATAGTGTACCCTACCACGGGAAATAATTATATGTCAATAAGAGGGAACACAATGAGTTCCTGTATCTTACTATGTGTGCGTATCTAAAATAAGTGTTCTGAGAAGCTTAAAATGAGGAAATAAGCGTTCTAAAATGCTTTAAAAATTCAAAGACATTTTTCTATGTTAACTAACGGCACGGTATCGGACCTTAATATTGACCTATAATTTTTAAATTGGACCACGCATTATATTACAGGGTAATAGTGTTCCCTACCTCGGGAAATAATTATAGGTCTCTTAGGGGGTACGCAGCGTGACCCTAAAGTTTACTATGTATGCCTATGCGAAATAAAGTGTTCTGAGAAGCTTAAAATGAAGAAATAAGCGTTCTAAAATGCTTTAAAAATTCAGACATCTTTCAATGGTTAACTAACGCAAGGCGCAATATCAAACCTTAATATTGACCCATAATATTTAAATTGTACCAGATATTATATTACAGGGTAATAGTGTACCCTACCACAGGAAATAATTATAGGTCAATTAGGGGGTACACTATGTATATTTTAAATAGTGCATTAAAACAAGGAAATACGAAGACACTTTTCTATGTTAACTAACGGCCCGGTATCGGACCTTAATATTGACCTATAATTTTTAAATTGGACCACGTATTATATTACAGGGTTATAGTGTACCCTATTACAGGAAAAAATTATAGGTCAGTTAGGGGGTACACAGCGTGACCCTAAAGTTTACTATGTATGCCTATGCGAAATAAAGTGTTCTGAGAAGCTTAAAATGAGGAAATAAGCGTTCTAAAATGCTTTAAAAATTCAAAGATATTTTTCAATGTTAACTAACGGCACGGTATCGGAACTTAATATTGACCTATAATTTTTAAATTGGACCACGTATTATATTACAGGGTAATAGTGTACCCTACCACAGGAAATAATTATAGGTCATTTAGGGGGTACACAGTGTGACCCTAAATTTTACTATGTATGCGTATGCGAAATAGAGTGTTCTGAGAAGCATAAAATGAAGAAATAAGCGTTCTAAAATGCTTTAAGAATTCAAAGACATCTTTCAATGGTTAACTAACGCAAGGCGCAATATCAGACCTTAATATTGAACCATAATATTTAAATTGGACCAGGTATTATATTACAGGGTAATAGTGTACCCTACCAATGGAAATAATTATAGGTCAATTAGGGGGTACACTATGTATATTTTAAATAGTGCATTAAAACAAGGAAATACGAAGACACTTTTCTATGTTAACTAACGGCACGGTATCGGACCTTAATATTGACCTATAATTTTTAAATTGTACCACGCATTATATTACAGGGTAATAGTGTACCCTACCTCAGGAAATAATTATAGGTCAATTAGGGGGTACACAGCGTGACCCTAAAGTTTACTATGTATGCGTATGCGAAATAAAGTGTTCTGAGAAGCTTAAAATGAAGAAATAAGCGTTCTAAAATGCTTTAAAAATTCAAAGACATCTTTCAATGGTTAACTAACGCAAGGCGCAATATCAGACCTTAATATTGACCCATAATATTTAAATTGGACCAGGTATTATATTACAGGGTAATAGTGTACCCAACCACAGGAAATAATTATAGGTCAATTAGGGGGTACACTATGTATATTTTAAATAGTGCATTAAAACAAGGAAATTCGAAGACACTTTTCTATGTTAACTAACGGCACGGTATCGGACCTTAATATTGACCTATAATTTTTAAATTAGACCACGTATTATATTACAGGGATATAGTGTACCCTACAACAGGAAATAATTATAGGTCAATTAGGGGGTACACAGCGTGACCCTAAAGTTTACTATGTATGCCTATGCGAAATAAAGTGTTCTGAGAAGCTTAAAATGAGGAAATAAGCGTTCTAAAATGCTTTAAAAATTCAAAGACATTTTTCTATGTTTACTAACGGCACGGTATCGGAACTTAATATTGACCTATAATTTTTAAATTGTACCAGATATTATATTACAGGGTAATAGTGTACCCTACCACAGGAAATAATTATAGGTCAATTAGGGGGTACACTATGTATATTTAAAATAGTGCATTAAAACAAGGAAATTCAAAGACACTTTTCAATGTTAATTAACGCCACGGTATCGGATCTTAATATTGGCCTATAATATTTTAGTTGGTCCAGGTATTATATTACAGGGTAATAGTGTACACTTCTACAGGAAATAATTATAGGTCAATTAGGGGGCACGCAGCGTGACCCTAAAGTTTACTATGTATGCCTATGTGAAATAAAGTGCTCTGAGAAGCTTAAAATGAAGAAATAAGACTTCTAAAATGATTTAAAAATTCAAAGACATCTTTCAATGGTTAACTAAGGCAAGGCGCGATATCAGACCTTAATATTGACCTATAATATTTTAGTTGGACCAGGTATTATATTGCAGGGTAATAGTGTACCCTACCACGGGAAATAATTATATGTCAATTAGAGGGAACACAATGAGTTCCTGTATTTTACTATGTGTGCGTATCTAAAATAAGTGTCCGGAAGAGCTTAAAATGAGGAAATTCGCCTTCTAAAACCCTTTAAAGAATGGAAGCGCGAAGTCCCTCTTCACTGTTAGCCCGATTTCGGACCTTAATATTGACCTATAATATTTTAATTGGACCAGGTGTTATATTGCAGGTTAATAGTGTACCCTAAAAGAGGAAATAATTATAGGTGAATTAGGGGGTACACTATGTATATTTTAAATAGTGCATTAAAACAAGGAAATTCGAAGACACTTTTCAATGCTAACAAACGGCACGATATCTGACCTTAAAAATGACTTAATTCACTATTGATCAAAACGCGGAAATTCGCCTTCTAAAACCCTTTAAAGATAGGAAGCGCGAAGTCACTTTTCAATGTTAACGTAAAGATCGATTTCAGATCTTAATATTGACCCATAATATTTAAATTGGAAAACATATTATATTACAGGGTAATAGTGTACACTTCTACAGGAAATGATTATAGGTCAATTAGGGGGCACACAGCGTGACTCTAAAGTTTACTATGTATGCCTATGTGAAATAAAATGTTCTGAGAAGCTTAAAATGAAGAAATAAGACTTCTGAAATGCTTTAAAAATTCAAAGACATCTTTCAATGGTTAACTAACGCAAGGCGCGATATCAGACCTTAATATTGACCTATAATATTTTAGTTGGACCAGGTATTATATTACAGGGTAATAGTGTACCCTACCACGGGAAATAATTATATGTCAATAAGAGGGAACACAATGAGTTCCTGTATCTTACTATGTGTGCGTATCTAAAATAAGTGTTCTGAGAAGCTTAAAATGAGGAAATAAGCGTTCTAAAATGCTTTAAAAATTCAAAGACATTTTTAACTAACGGCACGGTATCGGACCTTAATATTGACCTATAATTTTTAAATTGGACCACGCATTATATTACAGGGTAATAGTGTTCCCTACCTCGGGAAATAATTATAGGTCTCTTAGGGGGTACGCAGCGTGACCCTAAAGTTTACTATGTATGCCTATGCGAAATAAAGTGTTCTGAGAAGCTTAAAATGAAGAAATAAGCGTTCTAAAATGCTTTAAAAATTCAGACATCTTTCAATGGTTAACTAACGCAAGGCGCAATATCAAACCTTAATATTGACCCATAATATTTAAATTGTACCAGATATTATATTACAGGGTAATAGTGTACCCTACCACAGGAAATAATTATAGGTCAATTAGGGGGTACACTATGTATATTTTAAATAGTGCATTAAAACAAGGAAATACGAAGACACTTTTCTATGTTAACTAACGGCCCGGTATCGGACCTTAATATTGACCTATAATTTTTAAATTGGACCACGTATTATATTACAGGGTTATAGTGTACCCTATTACAGGAAATAATTATAGGTCAATTAGGGGGTACACAGCGTGACCCTAAAGTTTACTATGTATGCCTATGCGAAATAAAGTGTTCTGAGAAGCTTAAAATGAGGAAATAAGCGTTCTAAAATGCTTTAAAAATTCAAAGATATTTTTCAATGTTAACTAACGGCACGGTATCGGAACTTAATATTGACCTATAATTTTTAAATTGGACCACGTATTATATTACAGGGTAATAGTGTACCCAACCACAGGAAATAATTATAGGTCAATTAGGGGGTACACTATGTATATTTTAAATAGTGCATTAAAACAAGGAAATTCGAAGACACTTTTCAATGCTAACAAACGGCACGATATCTGACCTTAAAAATGACTTAATTCACTATTGCTCAAAACGAGGAAATTCGCCTTTTAAAACCCTTTAAAGATAGGAAGCGCGAAGTCACTTTTCAATGTAAACGTAAAGATCGATTTCAGATCTTAATATTGACCCATAATATTTAAATTGGTCCACATATTATATTACAGGGTGATAGTGTACCCTACCACAGGAAATAATTATAGGTGAATTAGGGGGTACACTATGTATATTTTAAATAGTGCATTAAAACAAGGAAATTCAAAGACACTTTTCAATGTTAACTAACGCCACGGTATCGGATCTTAATATTGGCCTATAATATTTTAGTTGGTCCAGGTATTATATTACAGGGTATTAGTGTACACTTCTACAGGAAATAATTATAGGTCAATTAGGGGGCACACAGCGTGACCCTAAAGTTTACTATGTATGCCTATGTGAAATAAAGTGTTCTGAGAAGCTTAAAATGAAGAAATAAGACTTCTAAAATGCTTTAAAAATTCAAAGACATCTTTCAATGGTTAACTAACGCAAGGCGCGATATCAGACCTTAATATTGACCTATAATATTTTAGTTGGACCAGGTATTATATTGCAGGGTAATAGTGTACCCTACCACGGGAAATAATTATATGTCAATTAGAGGGAACACAATGAGTTCCTGTATTTTACTATGTGTGCGTATCTAAAATAAGTGTCCGGAAGAGCTTAAAATGAGGAAATTCGCCTTCTAAAACCCTTTAAAGAATGGAAGCGCGAAGTCCCTCTTCACTGTTAGCCCGATTTCGGACCTTAATATTGACCTATAATATTTTAATTGGACCAGGTGTTATATTGCAGGTTAATAGTGTACCCTACCAGAGGAAATAATTATAGGTGAATTAGGGGGTACACTATGTATATTTTAAATAGTGCATTAAAACAAGGAAATTCGAAGACACTTTTCAATGCTAACAAACGGCACGATATCTGACCTTAAAAATGATTTAATTCACTATTGATCAAATCGCGGAAATTCGCCTTCTAAATCCCTTTAAAGATAGGAAGCGCGAAGTCACTTTTCAATGTTAACGTAAAGATCGATTTCAGATCTTAATATTGACCCATAATATTTAAATTGGAAAACATATTATATTACAGGGTAATAGTGTACACTTCTACAGGAAATGATTATAGGTCAATTAGGGGGCACACAGCGTGACTCTAAAGTTTACTATGTATGCCTATGTGAAATAAAGTGTTCTGAGAAGCTTAAAATGAAGAAATAAGACTTCTGAAATGCTTTAAAAATTCAAAGACATCTTTCAATGGTTAACTAACGCAAGGCGCGATATCAGACCTTAATATTGACCTATAATATTTTAGTTGGACCAGGTATTATATTACAGGGTAATAGTGTACCCTACCACGGGAAATAATTATATGTCAATAAGAGGGAACACAATGAGTTCCTGTATTTTACTATGTGTGCGTATCTAAAATAAGTGTTCTGAGAAGCTTAAAATGAGGAAATAAGCGTTCTAAAATGCTTTAAAAATTGAAAGACATTTTTCTATGTTAACTAACGGCACGGTATCGGACCTTAATATTGACCTATAATTTTTAAATTGGACCACGCATTATATTACAAGGTAATAGTGTTCCCTACCTCGGGAAATAATTATAGGTCTCTTAGGGGGTACGCAGCGTGACCCTAAAGTTTACTATGTATGCCTATGCGAAATAAAGTGTTCTGAGAAGCTTAAAATAAAGAAATAAGCGTTCTAAAATGCTTTAAAAATTCAAAGACATCTTTCAATGGTTAACTAACGCAAGGCGCAATATCAAACCTTAATATTGACCCATAATATTTAAATTGTACCAGATATTATATTACAGGGTAATAGTGTACCTTACCACAGGAAATAATTATAGGTCAATTAGGGGGTACACTATGTATATTTTAAATAGTGCATTAAAACAAGGAAATACGAAGACACTTTTCTATGTTAACAAACGGCCCGGTATCGGACCTTAATATTGACCTATAATTTTTAAATTGGACCACGTATTATATTACAGGGTTGTAGTGTACCCTATTACAGGAAATAATTATAGGTCAATTAGGGGGTACACAGCGTGACCCTAAAGTTTACTATGTATGCGTATGCGAAATAAAGTGTTCTGAGAAGCTTAAAATGAAGAAATAAGCGTTCTAAAATGCTTTAAAAATTCAAAGACATCGTTCAATGGTTAACTAACGCAAGGCGCAATATCAGACCTTAATATTGACCCATAATGTTTAAATTGGACCAGGTATTATATTTCAGGGTAATAGTGTACCCTACCACAGGAAATAATTATAGGTCAATTAGGGGGTACACTATGTATATTTTAAATAGTGCATTAAAACAAGGAAATTCGAAGACACTTTTCTATGTTAACTAACGGCACGGTATCGGACCTTAATATTGACCTATAATTTTTAAATTAGACCACGTATTATATTACAGGGTTATAGTGTACCCTACAACAGGAAATAATTATAGGTCAATTAGGGGGTACACAGCGTGACCCTAAAGTTTACTATGTATGCCTATGCGAAATAAAGTGTTCTGAGAAGCTTAAAATGAGGAAATAAGCGTTCTAAAATGCTTTAAAAATTCAAAGACATTTTTCTATGTTTACTAACGGCACGGTATCGGACCTTAATATTGACCTATAATTTTTAAATTGGACCACGTATTATATTACAGGGTAATAGTGTACCCTACCACAGGAAATAATTATAGGTCATTTAGGGGTTACACAGCGTGACCCTAAATTTTATTATGTATGCCTATGCGAAATAGAGTGTTCTGAGATGCTTAAAATGAAGAAATAAGCGTTCTAAAATGCTTTAAAAATTCAAAGACTCTTTTCAATGGTTAAATAACGCAGATCACGATATCAGACCTTAATATGGACCCATAATATTTAAATTGAACCAGGTATTATATTACAGGGTAATAGTGTACCCTACCACAGGAAATAATTATAGGTCAATTAGGGGGTACACAATGTATATTTTAAATAGTGCAATAAAACAAGGACATACGAAGACATTTTTCTATGTTAACTAACGGCACGATATCGGACCTTAATATTGTCCTATAATTTTTAAATTGGACCACGTATTATATTACAGGGTTATAGAGTACCCTACAACAGGAAATAATTATAGGTCTCTTAGGGGGTACGCAGCGTGACCCTAAAGTTTACTATGTATGCCTATGCGAAATAAAGTGTTCTGAGAAGCTTAAAATGAAGAAATAAGCGTTCTAAAATGCTTTAAAAATTCAAAGACATCTTTCAATGGTTAACTAACGCAAGGCGCAATATCAAACCTTAATATTGACCCTTAATATTTAAATTGTACCAGATATTATATTACAGGGTAATAGTGTACCCTACCACAGGAAATAATTATAGGTCAATAAGAGGGAACACAATGAGTTCCTGTATTTTACTATGTGTGCGTATCTAAAATAAGTGTTCTGAGAAGCTTAAAATGAGGAAATAAGCGTTCTAAAATGCTTTAAAAATTCAAAGACATTTTTAACTAACGGCACGGTATCGGACCTTAATATTGACCTATAATTTTTAAATTGGACCACGCATTATATTACAGGGTAATAGTGTTCCCTACCTCGGGAAATAATTATAGGTCTCTTAGGGGGTACGCAGCGTGACCCTAAAGTTTACTATGTATGCCTATGCGAAATAAAGTGTTCTGAGAAGCTTAAAATGAAGAAATAAGCGTTCTAAAATGCTTTAAAAATTCAGACATCTTTCAATGGTTAACTAACGCAAGGCGCAATATCAAACCTTAATATTGACCCATAATATTTAAATTGTACCAGATATTATATTACAGGGTAATAGTGTACCCTACCACAGGAAATAATTATAGGTCAATTAGGGGGTACACTATGTATATTTTAAATAGTGCATTAAAACAAGGAAATACGAAGACACTTTTCTATGTTAACTAACGGCCCGGTATCGGACCTTAATATTGACCTATAATTTTTAAATTGGACCACGTATTATATTACAGGGTTATAGTGTACCCTATTACAGGAAATAATTATAGGTCAATTAGGGGGTACACAGCGTGACCCTAAAGTTTACTATGTATGCCTATGCGAAATAAAGTGTTCTGAGAAGCTTAAAATGAGGAAATAAGCGTTCTAAAATGCTTTAAAAATTCAAAGATATTTTTCAATGTTAACTAACGGCACGGTATCGGAACTTAATATTGACCTATAATTTTTAAATTGGACCACGTATTATATTACAGGGTAATAGTGTACCCAACCACAGGAAATAATTATAGGTCAATTAGGGGGTACACTATGTATATTTTAAATAGTGCATTAAAACAAGGAAATTCGAAGACACTTTTCAATGCTAACAAACGGCACGATATCTGACCTTAAAAATGACTTAATTCACTATTGCTCAAAACGAGGAAATTCGCCTTTTAAAACCCTTTAAAGATAGGAAGCGCGAAGTCACTTTTCAATGTAAACGTAAAGATCGATTTCAGATCTTAATATTGACCCATAATATTTAAATTGGTCCACATATTATATTACAGGGTGATAGTGTACCCTACCACAGGAAATAATTATAGGTGAATTAGGGGGTACACTATGTATATTTTAAATAGTGCATTAAAACAAGGAAATTCAAAGACACTTTTCAATGTTAACTAACGCCACGGTATCGGATCTTAATATTGGCCTATAATATTTTAGTTGGTCCAGGTATTATATTACAGGGTATTAGTGTACACTTCTACAGGAAATAATTATAGGTCAATTAGGGGGCACACAGCGTGACCCTAAAGTTTACTATGTATGCCTATGTGAAATAAAGTGTTCTGAGAAGCTTAAAATGAAGAAATAAGACTTCTAAAATGCTTTAAAAATTCAAAGACATCTTTCAATGGTTAACTAACGCAAGGCGCGATATCAGACCTTAATATTGACCTATAATATTTTAGTTGGACCAGGTATTATATTGCAGGGTAATAGTGTACCCTACCACGGGAAATAATTATATGTCAATTAGAGGGAACACAATGAGTTCCTGTATTTTACTATGTGTGCGTATCTAAAATAAGTGTCCGGAAGAGCTTAAAATGAGGAAATTCGCCTTCTAAAACCCTTTAAAGAATGGAAGCGCGAAGTCCCTCTTCACTGTTAGCCCGATTTCGGACCTTAATATTGACCTATAATATTTTAATTGGACCAGGTGTTATATTGCAGGTTAATAGTGTACCCTACCAGAGGAAATAATTATAGGTGAATTAGGGGGTACACTATGTATATTTTAAATAGTGCATTAAAACAAGGAAATTCGAAGACACTTTTCAATGCTAACAAACGGCACGATATCTGACCTTAAAAATGATTTAATTCACTATTGATCAAATCGCGGAAATTCGCCTTCTAAATCCCTTTAAAGATAGGAAGCGCGAAGTCACTTTTCAATGTTAACGTAAAGATCGATTTCAGATCTTAATATTGACCCATAATATTTAAATTGGAAAACATATTATATTACAGGGTAATAGTGTACACTTCTACAGGAAATGATTATAGGTCAATTAGGGGGCACACAGCGTGACTCTAAAGTTTACTATGTATGCCTATGTGAAATAAAGTGTTCTGAGAAGCTTAAAATGAAGAAATAAGACTTCTGAAATGCTTTAAAAATTCAAAGACATCTTTCAATGGTTAACTAACGCAAGGCGCGATATCAGACCTTAATATTGACCTATAATATTTTAGTTGGACCAGGTATTATATTACAGGGTAATAGTGTACCCTACCACGGGAAATAATTATATGTCAATAAGAGGGAACACAATGAGTTCCTGTATTTTACTATGTGTGCGTATCTAAAATAAGTGTTCTGAGAAGCTTAAAATGAGGAAATAAGCGTTCTAAAATGCTTTAAAAATTGAAAGACATTTTTCTATGTTAACTAACGGCACGGTATCGGACCTTAATATTGACCTATAATTTTTAAATTGGACCACGCATTATATTACAAGGTAATAGTGTTCCCTACCTCGGGAAATAATTATAGGTCTCTTAGGGGGTACGCAGCGTGACCCTAAAGTTTACTATGTATGCCTATGCGAAATAAAGTGTTCTGAGAAGCTTAAAATAAAGAAATAAGCGTTCTAAAATGCTTTAAAAATTCAAAGACATCTTTCAATGGTTAACTAACGCAAGGCGCAATATCAAACCTTAATATTGACCCATAATATTTAAATTGTACCAGATATTATATTACAGGGTAATAGTGTACCTTACCACAGGAAATAATTATAGGTCAATTAGGGGGTACACTATGTATATTTTAAATAGTGCATTAAAACAAGGAAATACGAAGACACTTTTCTATGTTAACAAACGGCCCGGTATCGGACCTTAATATTGACCTATAATTTTTAAATTGGACCACGTATTATATTACAGGGTTGTAGTGTACCCTATTACAGGAAATAATTATAGGTCAATTAGGGGGTACACAGCGTGACCCTAAAGTTTACTATGTATGCGTATGCGAAATAAAGTGTTCTGAGAAGCTTAAAATGAAGAAATAAGCGTTCTAAAATGCTTTAAAAATTCAAAGACATCGTTCAATGGTTAACTAACGCAAGGCGCAATATCAGACCTTAATATTGACCCATAATGTTTAAATTGGACCAGGTATTATATTTCAGGGTAATAGTGTACCCTACCACAGGAAATAATTATAGGTCAATTAGGGGGTACACTATGTATATTTTAAATAGTGCATTAAAACAAGGAAATTCGAAGACACTTTTCTATGTTAACTAACGGCACGGTATCGGACCTTAATATTGACCTATAATTTTTAAATTAGACCACGTATTATATTACAGGGTTATAGTGTACCCTACAACAGGAAATAATTATAGGTCAATTAGGGGGTACACAGCGTGACCCTAAAGTTTACTATGTATGCCTATGCGAAATAAAGTGTTCTGAGAAGCTTAAAATGAGGAAATAAGCGTTCTAAAATGCTTTAAAAATTCAAAGACATTTTTCTATGTTTACTAACGGCACGGTATCGGACCTTAATATTGACCTATAATTTTTAAATTGGACCACGTATTATATTACAGGGTAATAGTGTACCCTACCACAGGAAATAATTATAGGTCATTTAGGGGTTACACAGCGTGACCCTAAATTTTATTATGTATGCCTATGCGAAATAGAGTGTTCTGAGATGCTTAAAATGAAGAAATAAGCGTTCTAAAATGCTTTAAAAATTCAAAGACTCTTTTCAATGGTTAAATAACGCAGATCACGATATCAGACCTTAATATGGACCCATAATATTTAAATTGAACCAGGTATTATATTACAGGGTAATAGTGTACCCTACCACAGGAAATAATTATAGGTCAATTAGGGGGTACACAATGTATATTTTAAATAGTGCAATAAAACAAGGACATACGAAGACATTTTTCTATGTTAACTAACGGCACGATATCGGACCTTAATATTGTCCTATAATTTTTAAATTGGACCACGTATTATATTACAGGGTTATAGAGTACCCTACAACAGGAAATAATTATAGGTCTCTTAGGGGGTACGCAGCGTGACCCTAAAGTTTACTATGTATGCCTATGCGAAATAAAGTGTTCTGAGAAGCTTAAAATGAAGAAATAAGCGTTCTAAAATGCTTTAAAAATTCAAAGACATCTTTCAATGGTTAACTAACGCAAGGCGCAATATCAAACCTTAATATTGACCCTTAATATTTAAATTGTACCAGATATTATATTACAGGGTAATAGTGTACCCTACCACAGGAAATAATTATAGGTCAATAAGAGGGAACACAATGAGTTCCTGTATTTTACTATGTGTGCGTATCTAAAATAAGTGTTCTGAGAAGCTTAAAATGAGGAAATAAGCGTTCTAAAATGCTTTAAAAATTGAAAGACATTTTTCTATGTTAACTAACGGCACGGTATCGGACCTTAATATTGACCTATAATTTTTAAATTGGACCACGCATTATATTACAAGGTAATAGTGTTCCCTACCTCGGGAAATAATTATAGGTCTCTTAGGGGGTACGCAGCGTGACCCTAAAGTTTACTATGTATGCCTATGCGAAATAAAGTGTTCTGAGAAGCTTAAAATAAAGAAATAAGCGTTCTAAAATGCTTTAAAAATTCAAAGACATCTTTCAATGGTTAACTAACGCAAGGCGCAATATCAAACCTTAATATTGACCCATAATATTTAAATTGTACCAGATATTATATTACAGGGTAATAGTGTACCCTACCACAGGAAATAATTATAGGTCAATTAGGGGGTACACTATGTATATTTTAAATAGTGCATTAAAACAAGGAAATACGAAGACACTTTTCTATGTTAACTAACGGCCCGGTATCGGACCTTAATATTGACCTATAATTTTTAAATTGGACCACGTATTATATTACAGGGTTGTAGTGTACCCTATTACAGGAAATAATTATAGGTCAATTAGGGGGTACACAGCGTGACCCTAAAGTTTACTATGTATGCGTATGCGAAATAAAGTGTTCTGAGAAGCTTAAAATGAAGAAATAAGCGTTCTAAAATGCTTTAAAAATTCAAAGACATCGTTCAATGGTTAACTAACGCAAGGCGCAATATCAGACCTTAATATTGACCCATAATGTTTAAATTGGACCAGGTATTATATTTCAGGGTAATAGTGTACCCTACCACAGGAAATAATTATAGGTCAATTAGGGGGTACACTATGTATATTTTAAATAGTGCATTAAAACAAGGAAATTCGAAGACACTTTTCTATGTTAACTAACGGCACGGTATCGGACCTTAATATTGACCTATAATTTTTAAATTAGACCACGTATTATATTACAGGGTTATAGTGTACCCTACAACAGGAAATAATTATAGGTCAATTAGGGGGTACACAGCGTGACCCTAAAGTTTACTATGTATGCCTATGCGAAATAAAGTGTTCTGAGAAGCTTAAAATGAGGAAATAAGCGTTCTAAAATGCTTTAAAAATTCAAAGACATTTTTCTATGTTTACTAACGGCACGGTATCGGACCTTAATATTGACCTATAATTTTTAAATTGGACCACGTATTATATTACAGGGTAATAGTGTACCCTACCACAGGAAATAATTATAGGTCATTTAGGGGTTACACAGCGTGACCCTAAATTTTATTATGTATGCCTATGCGAAATAGAGTGTTCTGAGATGCTTAAAATGAAGAAATAAGCGTTCTAAAATGCTTTAAAAATTCAAAGACTCTTTTCAATGGTTAAATAACGCAGAGCACGATATCAGACCTTAATATGGACCCATAATATTTAAATTGAACCAGGTATTATATTACAGGGTAATAGTGTACCCTACCACAGGAAATAATTATAGGTCAATTAGGGGGTACACAATGTATATTTTAAATAGTGCAATAAAACAAGGACATACGAAGACATTTTTCTATGTTAACTAACGGCACGATATCGGACCTTAATATTGTCCTATAATTTTTAAATTGGACCACGTATTATATTACAGGGTTATAGAGTACCCTACAACAGGAAATAATTATAGGTCTCTTAGGGGGTACGCAGCGTGACCCTAAAGTTTACTATGTATGCCTATGCGAAATAAAGTGTTCTGAGAAGCTTAAAATGAAGAAATAAGCGTTCTAAAATGCTTTAAAAATTCAAAGACATCTTTCAATGGTTAACTAACGCAAGGCGCAATATCAAACCTTAATATTGACCCTTAATATTTAAATTGTACCAGATATTATATTACAGGGTAATAGTGTACCCTACCACAGGAAATAATTATAGGTCAATTAGGGGGTACACTATGTATATTTTAAATAGTGCATTAAAACAAGGAAATACGAAGACACTTTTCTATGTTAACTAACGGCACGGTATCGGACCTTAATATTGACCTATAATTTTTAAATTAGACCACGTATTATATTACAGGGTTATAGTGTACCCTACAACAGGAAATAATTATAGGTCAATTAGGGGGTACACAGCGTGACCCTAAAGTTTACTATGTATGCCTATGCGAAATAAAGTGTTCTGAGAAGCTTAAAATGAGGAAATAAGCGTTCTAAAATGCTTTAAAAATTCAAAGACATTTTTCTATGTTTACTAACGGCACGGTATCGGACCTTAATATTGACCTATAATTTTTAAATTGGACCACGTATTATATTACAGGGTAATAGTGTACCCTACCACAGGAAATAATTATAGGTCATTTAGGGGTTACACAGCGTGACCCTAAATTTTATTATGTATGCCTATGCGAAATAGAGTGTTCTGAGATGCTTAAAATGAAGAAATAAGCGTTCTAAAATGCTTTAAAAATTCAAAGACTCTTTTCAATGGTTAAATAACGCAGATCACGATATCAGACCTTAATATGGACCCATAATATTTAAATTGAACCAGGTATTATATTACAGGGTAATAGTGTACCCTACCACAGGAAATAATTATAGGTCAATTAGGGGGTACACAATGTATATTTTAAATAGTGCAATAAAACAAGGACATACGAAGACATTTTTCTATGTTAACTAACGGCACGATATCGGACCTTAATATTGTCCTATAATTTTTAAATTGGACCACGTATTATATTACAGGGTTATAGAGTACCCTACAACAGGAAATAATTATAGGTCTCTTAGGGGGTACGCAGCGTGACCCTAAAGTTTACTATGTATGCCTATGCGAAATAAAGTGTTCTGAGAAGCTTAAAATGAAGAAATAAGCGTTCTAAAATGCTTTAAAAATTCAAAGACATCTTTCAATGGTTAACTAACGCAAGGCGCAATATCAAACCTTAATATTGACCCTTAATATTTAAATTGTACCAGATATTATATTACAGGGTAATAGTGTACCCTACCACAGGAAATAATTATAGGTCAATAAGAGGGAACACAATGAGTTCCTGTATTTTACTATGTGTGCGTATCTAAAATAAGTGTTCTGAGAAGCTTAAAATGAGGAAATAAGCGTTCTAAAATGCTTTAAAAATTGAAAGACATTTTTCTATGTTAACTAACGGCACGGTATCGGACCTTAATATTGACCTATAATTTTTAAATTGGACCACGCATTATATTACAAGGTAATAGTGTTCCCTACCTCGGGAAATAATTATAGGTCTCTTAGGGGGTACGCAGCGTGACCCTAAAGTTTACTATGTATGCCTATGCGAAATAAAGTGTTCTGAGAAGCTTAAAATAAAGAAATAAGCGTTCTAAAATGCTTTAAAAATTCAAAGACATCTTTCAATGGTTAACTAACGCAAGGCGCAATATCAAACCTTAATATTGACCCATAATATTTAAATTGTACCAGATATTATATTACAGGGTAATAGTGTACCCTACCACAGGAAATAATTATAGGTCAATTAGGGGGTACACTATGTATATTTTAAATAGTGCATTAAAACAAGGAAATACGAAGACACTTTTCTATGTTAACTAACGGCCCGGTATCGGACCTTAATATTGACCTATAATTTTTAAATTGGACCACGTATTATATTACAGGGTTGTAGTGTACCCTATTACAGGAAATAATTATAGGTCAATTAGGGGGTACACAGCGTGACCCTAAAGTTTACTATGTATGCGTATGCGAAATAAAGTGTTCTGAGAAGCTTAAAATGAAGAAATAAGCGTTCTAAAATGCTTTAAAAATTCAAAGACATCGTTCAATGGTTAACTAACGCAAGGCGCAATATCAGACCTTAATATTGACCCATAATGTTTAAATTGGACCAGGTATTATATTTCAGGGTAATAGTGTACCCTACCACAGGAAATAATTATAGGTCAATTAGGGGGTACACTATGTATATTTTAAATAGTGCATTAAAACAAGGAAATTCGAAGACACTTTTCTATGTTAACTAACGGCACGGTATCGGACCTTAATATTGACCTATAATTTTTAAATTAGACCACGTATTATATTACAGGGTTATAGTGTACCCTACAACAGGAAATAATTATAGGTCAATTAGGGGGTACACAGCGTGACCCTAAAGTTTACTATGTATGCCTATGCGAAATAAAGTGTTCTGAGAAGCTTAAAATGAGGAAATAAGCGTTCTAAAATGCTTTAAAAATTCAAAGACATTTTTCTATGTTTACTAACGGCACGGTATCGGACCTTAATATTGACCTATAATTTTTAAATTGGACCACGTATTATATTACAGGGTAATAGTGTACCCTACCACAGGAAATAATTATAGGTCATTTAGGGGTTACACAGCGTGACCCTAAATTTTATTATGTATGCCTATGCGAAATAGAGTGTTCTGAGATGCTTAAAATGAAGAAATAAGCGTTCTAAAATGCTTTAAAAATTCAAAGACTCTTTTCAATGGTTAAATAACGCAGAGCACGATATCAGACCTTAATATGGACCCATAATATTTAAATTGAACCAGGTATTATATTACAGGGTAATAGTGTACCCTACCACAGGAAATAATTATAGGTCAATTAGGGGGTACACAATGTATATTTTAAATAGTGCAATAAAACAAGGACATACGAAGACATTTTTCTATGTTAACTAACGGCACGATATCGGACCTTAATATTGTCCTATAATTTTTAAATTGGACCACGTATTATATTACAGGGTTATAGAGTACCCTACAACAGGAAATAATTATAGGTCTCTTAGGGGGTACGCAGCGTGACCCTAAAGTTTACTATGTATGCCTATGCGAAATAAAGTGTTCTGAGAAGCTTAAAATGAAGAAATAAGCGTTCTAAAATGCTTTAAAAATTCAAAGACATCTTTCAATGGTTAACTAACGCAAGGCGCAATATCAAACCTTAATATTGACCCTTAATATTTAAATTGTACCAGATATTATATTACAGGGTAATAGTGTACCCTACCACAGGAAATAATTATAGGTCAATTAGGGGGTACACTATGTATATTTTAAATAGTGCATTAAAACAAGGAAATACGAAGACACTTTTCTATGTTAACTAACGGCCCGATATCGGACCTTAATATTGACCTATAATTTTTAAATTGGACCACGTATAATATTACAGGGTTATAGTGTACCCTATTACAGGAAATAATAATAGGTCAATTAGGGGGTACACAGCGTGACGCTAAAGTTTACTATGTATGCGTATGCGAAATAAAGTGTTCTGAGAAGCTTAAAATGAAGAAATAAGCGTTCTAAAATGCTTTAAAAATTCAAAGACATCTTTCAATGGTTAACTAACGCAAGGCGCAATATCAGACCTTAATATTGACCCATAATATTTAAATTGGACCAGGTATTATATTACAGGGTAATAGTGTACCCTACCACAGGAAATAATTATAGGTCAATTAGGGGGTACACTATGTATATTTTAAATAGTGCATTGAAACAAGGAAATTCGAAGACACTTTTCTATGTTAACTAACGGCACGGTATCGGACCTTAATATTGACCTATAATTTTTAAATTAGACCACGTATTATATTACAGGGTTATAGTGTACCCTACGACAGGAAATAATTATAGGTCAAATAGGGGGTACACAGCGTGACCCTAAAGTATACTATGTATGCCTATGCGAAATAAAGTGTTCTGAGAAGCTTAAAATGAGGAAATAAGCGTTCTAAAATGCTTTAAAAATTCAAAGACATTTTTCTATGTTTACTAACGGCACGGTATCGGACCTTAATATTGACCTATAATTTTTAAATTGGACCACGCATTATATTACAGGGTAATAGTGTACCCTACCACAGGAAATAATTATAGGTCATTTAGGGGTTACACAGCGTGACCCTAAATTTTATTATGTATGCCTATGCGAAATAGAGTGTTCTGAGATGCTTAAAATGAAGAAATAAGCGTTCTAAAATGCTTTAAAAATTCAAAGACTCTTTTCAATGGTTAAATAACGCAGAGCACGATATCAGACCTTAATATTGACCCATAATATTTAAATTGGACCAGGTATTATATTACAGGGTAATAGTGAACCCTACCCTAGGAAATAATTATAGGTCAATTAGGGGGTACACTATGTGTATTTTAAATAGTGCATTAAAACAAGGAAATTCGAAGACTCCTTTCTATGTTAACTAACGGCACGGTATCGGACCTTAATATTGACCTATAATTTTTAAATTGGGCCGCGTATTATATTACAGGGTGATAGTGTGCCCTACCACAGAAAATAATTATAGGTCAATTAGGGGGTACACAGTGTGACCCTAAAGTTTACTATGTATGCCTATGCGAAATAAAGTGTTCTGAGAAGCTTAAAATGAGGAAATAAGCGTTCTAAAATGCTTTAAAAATTCAAAGACATTTTTCTATGTTTACTAACGGCACGGTATCGGACCTTAATATTGAGCTATAATTTTTAAATTGGACCACGTATTATATTACAGGGTAATAGTGTACCCTACCACAGGAAATAATTATAGGTCATTTAGGGGTTACACAGCGTGACCCTAAATTTTATTATGTATGCCTATGCGAAATAGAATGTTCTGAGAAGCTTAAAATGAAGAAATAAACGTTCTAAAATGCTTTAAAAATTCAAAGACATCTTTCAATGGTAAACTAACGCAAGGCGCGATATCAGACCTTAATATGGAACCATAATATTTAAATTGAACCAGGTATTATATTACAGGGTAATAGTGTACCCTACCACAGGAAATAATTATAGGTCAATTAGGGGGTACACAATGTATATTTTAAATAGTGCATTAAAACAAGGAAATACGAAGACATTTTTCTATGTTAACTAACGGCACGGTATCGGACCTTAATATTGACCTATAATTTTTAAATTGGACCACGTATTATATTACAGGGTTATAGTGTACCCTACAACAGGAAATAATTATAGATCAATTAAGGGGTACACAGCGTGACCCTAAAGTTTACTATGTTTGCCTATGCGTAATAAAGTGTTCTGAGAAGCTTAAAATGAAGAAATAAGCGTTCTAAAATGCTTTAAAAATTCAAAGACATCTTTCAATGGTTAACTAACGCATGGCGCAATATCAGACCTTAATATTGACCCATAATATTTAAATTGGACCAGGTATTATATTACAGTGTAATAGTGAACCCTACCCTAGGAAATAATTATAGGTCAATTAGGGGGTACACTATGTGAATTTTAAATAGTGCATTAAAACAAGGAAATACGAAGACACTTTTCTATGCTAACTAACGGCACGGTATCGGACCTTAATATTGACCTATAATTTTTAAATTGGACCACGTACTATATAACAGGGTAATAGTGTACCCTACCATGGGAAATAATTATAGGTCAATTAGGGGGTACACAGCGTGACCCTAAAGTTTACTATGTATGCCTATGCGAAATAGAGTGTTCTGAGAAGCTTAAAATGAAGAAATAAGCGTTCTAAAATGCTTTAAAAATTCAAAGACGTCTTTCAATGGTAAACTACCGCAAGGCGCGATATCAGACCTTAATACGGAACCATAATATTTAAATTAGACCAGGTATTATATTACAGGGTGATAGTGTGCCCTATTACAGGAAATAATTATAGGTCAATTAGGGGGTACACAGCGTGACCTTAAAGTTTACTATGTTTGCCTATGCGAAATAAAGTGTTCTGAAAATGTTTAAAATGAAGAAATAAGCGTTCTAAAATGCTTTAAAAATTCAAAGACATTTTTCAATGTTAACTAACGGCACGGTATCGGAACTTAATATTGACCTATAATTTTTAAATTGGACCACGTATTATATTACAGGGTAATAGTGTACCCTACCACAGGAAATAATTATAGGTTATTTAGGGGGTACACAGTGTGACCCTAAATTTTTCTATGTATGCGTATGCGGAATAGAGTGTTCTGAGAAGCTTAAAATGAAGAAATAAGCGTTCTAAAATGCTTTAAAAATTCAAAGACATCTTTCAATGGTTAACTAACGCAAGGCGCAATATCAGACCTTAATATTGACCCATAATATTTAAATTGGACCTGGTATTATATTACAGGGTAATAGTGTACCCTACCAAAGGAAATAATTATAGGTCAATTAGGGGGTACACTATGTATATTTAAAATAGTGCATTAAAACAAGGAAATACGAAGAAACTTTTCTATGTTAACTAACGGCACGGTATCGGACCTTAATATTGACCTATAATTTTTAAATTGGACCACGTATTATATTACAGGGTTGTAGTGTACTCAACCGCAGGAAATAATTATAGGTCAATTAGGGGGTACACAGAGTGACCCTAAAGTTTACTATGTATGCCTATGCGAAATAAAGTGTTCTAAAAAGCTTAAAATGAGGAAATAAGCGTTCTAAAATGCTTTAAAAATTCAAAGACATTTTTCTATGTTAACTAACGACACGGTATCGGACCTTAATATTGACCTATAATTTTTAAATTGGACCACGTGTTATATTACAGGGTAATAGTGTACCCTACCGCAGGAAATAATTATAGGTCATTTAGGGGGTACACAGCGTGACCCTAAAGTTTACTATGTATGCCTATGCGAAGTAGAGTGTTCTGAAAATCTTAAAATGAAGAAATAAGCGTTCTAAAATGCTTTAAAAATTCAAAGACTTCTTTCAATGGTTAAATAACGCAGAGCACGATATCAGACCTTAATATGGACCCCTAATATTTAAATTGAACCAGGTATTATATTACAGGGTAATAGTGTACCCTACCACAGGAAATAATTATAGGTCAATTGGGGGGTACACAATGTATATTTTAAATAGTGCATTAAAACAAGGAAAAACGAAGACACTTTTCTATGTTAACTAACGGCACGGTATCGGACCTTAATATTGACCTATAATTTTTAAATTGGACCACGTATTATATTACAGGGTAATAGTGTACCCTACCACGGGAAATAATTATATGTCAATTAGAGGGAACACAATGAGTTCCTGTATTTTACTATGTGTACGTATCTAAAATAAGTGTTCGGAAGAGCTTAAAATGAGGAAATTCGCCTTCTAAAACCCTTTAAAGATAGGAAGCGCGAAGTCCCTCTTCACTGTTAGCCCGATTTCGGACCTTAATATTGACCTATAATATTTTAATTGGACCAGGTATTATATTGCAGGGTAATAGTGTACCCTAAAACAGGAAATAATTATAGGTGAATTAGGGGGTACACTATGTATATTTTAAAAAGTGCATTAAAACAAGGAAATTCGAAGACACTTTTCAATGCTAACAAACGGCACGATATCTGACCTTAAAAATGACTTAATTCACTATTGCTCAAAACGAGGAAATTCGCCTTTTAAAACCCTTTAAAGATAGGAAGCGCGAAGTCACTTTTCAATGTTAACGTAAAGATCGATTTCAGATCTTAATATTGACCCATAATATTTAAATTGGTCCACATATTATATTACAGGGTGATAGTGTACCCTACCACAGGAAATAATTATAGGTGAATTAGGGGGTACACTATGTATATTTTAAATAGTGCATTAAAACAAGGAAATTCAAAGACACTTTTCAATGTTAACTAACGCCACGGTATCGGATCTTAATATTGGCCTATAATATTTTAGTTGGTCCAGGTATTATATTACAGGGTAATAGTGTACACTTCTACAGGAAATAATTATAGGTCAATTAGGGGGCACACAGCGTGACCCTAAAGTTTACTATGTATGCCTATGTGAAATAAAGTGCTCTGAGAAGCTTAAAATGAAGAAATAAGACTTCTAAAATGCTTTAAAAATTCAAAGACATCTTTCAATGGTTAACTAACGCAAGGCGCGATATCAGACCTTAATATGGAACCATAATATTTAAATTAGACCAGGTATTATATTACAGGGTACTAGTGTACCCTACCACAGGAAATAATTATAGGTCAATTAGGGGGTACACTATGTATATTTTAAATAGTGCATTAAAACAAGGAAATTCGAAGACTCCTTTCTATGTTAACTAACGGCACGGTATCGGACCTTAATATTGACCTATAATTTTTAAATTGGGCCGCGTATTATATTACATGGTGATAGTGTGCCCTACCACAGAAAATAATTATAGGTCAATTAGGGGGTACACAGCGTGACCCTAAAGTTTACTATGTATGCCTATGCGAAATAAAGTGTTCTGAGAAGCTTAAAATGAGGAAATAAGCGTTCTAAAATGCTTTAAAAATTCAATGACATTTTTCTATGTTTACTAACGGCACGGTATCGGACCTTAATATTGACCTATAATTTTTAAATTGGACCACGTATTATATTACAGGGTAATAGTGTACCCTACCACAGGAAATAATTATAGGTCATTTAGGGGTTACACAGCGTGACCCTAAATTTTATTATGTATGCCTATGCGAAATAGAGTGTTCTGAGAAGCTTAAAATGAAGAAATAAACGTTCTAAAATGCTTTAAAAATTCAAAGACATCTTTCAATGGTTAACTAACGCAAGGCGCAATATCAGACCTTAATATTGACCCATAATATTTAAATTGGACCAGGTATTATATTACAGGGTAATAGTGAACCCTACCCTAGGAAATAATTATAGGTCAATTAGGGGGTACACTATGTGAATTTTAAATAGTGCATTAAAACAAGGAAATACGAAGACACTTTTCTATGCTAACTAACGGCACGGTATCGGACCTTAATATTGACCTATAATTTTTAAATTGGACCACGTACTATATAACAGGGTAATAGTGTACCCTACCACAGGAAATAATTATAGGTCATATAGGGGGTACACAGCGTGACCCTAAAGTTTACTATGCATGCCTATGCGAAATAGAGTGTTCTGAGAAGCTTAAAATGAAGAAATAAGCGTTCTAAAATGCTTTAAAAATTCAAAGACGTCTTTCAATGGTAAACTAACGCAAGGCGCGATATCAGACCTTAATATGGAACTATAATATTTAAATTAGACCAGGTATTATATTACAGGGTACTAGTGTACCCTACCACAGGAAATAATTATAGGTCAATTAGGGGGTACACTATGTATATTTTAAATAGTGCATTAAAACAAGGAAATTCGAAGACTCCTTTCTATGTTAACTAACGGCACGGTATTGGACCTTAATATTGACCTATAATTTTTAAATTGGGCCGCGTATTATATTACAGGGTGATAGTGTGCCCTACCACAGAAAATAATTATAGGTCAATTAGGGGGTACACAGCGTGACCCTAAAGTTTACTATGTTTGCCTATGCGAAATAAAGTGTTCTGAAAATGTTTAAAATGAAGAAATAAGCGTTCTAAAATGCTTTAAAAATTCAAAGACATTTTTCAATGTTAACTAACGGCACGGTATCGGAACTTAATATTGACCTATAATTTTTAAATTGGACCACGTATTATATTACAGGGTAATAGTGTACCCTACCACAGGAAATAATTATAGGTTATTTAGGGGATACACAGTGTGACCCTAAATTTTTCTATGTATGCGTATGCGGAATAGAGTGTTCTGAGAAGCTTAAAATGAAGAAATAAGCGTTCTAAAATGCTTTAAAAATTCAAAGACATCTTTCAATGGTTAACTAACGCAAGGCGCAATATCAGACCTTAATATTGACCCATAATATTTAAATTGGACCTGGTATTATATTACAGGGTAATAGTGTACCCTACCAAAGGAAATAATTATAGGTCAATTAGGGGGTACACTATGTATATTTAAAATAGTGCATTAAAACAAGGAAATACGAAGAAACTTTTCTATGTTAACTAACGGCACGGTATCGGACCTTAATATTGACCTATAATTTTCAAATTGGACCACGTATTATATTACAGGGTTGTAGTGTACTCAACCGCAGGAAATATTTATAGGTCAATTAGGGGGTACACAGAGTGACCCTAAAGTTTACTATGTATGCCTATGCGAAATAAAGTGTTCTAAAAAGCTTAAAATGAGGAAATAAGCGTTCTAAAATGCTTTAAAAATTCAAAGACATTTTTCTATGGTAACTAACGACACGGTATCGGACCTTAATATTGACCTATAATTTTTAAATTGGACCACGTGTTATATTACAGGGTAATAGTGTACCCTACCGCAGGAAATAATTATAGGTCATTTAGTGGGTACACAGCGTGACCCTAAAGTTTACTATGTATGCCTATGCGAAGTAGAGTGTTCTGAAAATCTTAAAATGAAGAAATAAGCGTTCTAAAATGCTTTAAAAATTCAAAGACTTCTTTCAATGGTTAATAAACGCAGAGCACGATATCAGACCTTAATATGGACCCCTAATATTTAAATTGAACCCGGTATTATATTACAGGGTAATAGTGTACCCTACCACAGGAAATAATTATAGGTCAATTGGGGGGTACACAATGTATATTTTAAATAGTGCATTAAAACAAGGAAAAACGAAGACACTTTTCTATGTTAACTAACGGCACGGTATCGGACCTTAATATTGACCTATAATTTTTAAATTGGACCACGTATTATATTACAGGGTAATAGTGTACCCTACCACGGGAAATAATTATATGTCAATTAGAGGGAACACAATGAGTTCCTGTATTTTACTATGTGTGCGTATCTAAAATAAGTGTTCGGAAGAGCTTAAAATGAGGAAATTCGCCTTCTAAAACCCTTTAAAGATAGGAAGCGCGAAGTCCCTCTTCACTGTTAGCCCGATTTCGGACCTTAATATTGACCTATAATATTTTAATTGGACCAGGTATTATATTGCAGGGTAATAGTGTACCCTACCACAGGAAATAATTATAGGTGAATTAGGGGGTACACTATGTATATTTTAAAAAGTGCATTAAAACAAGGAAATTCGAAGACACTTTTCAATGCTAACAAACGGCACGATATCTGACCTTAAAAATGACTTAATTCACTATTGCTCAAAACGAGGAAATTCGCCTTTTAAAACCCTTTAAAGATAGGAAGCGCGAAGTCACTTTTCAATGTTAACGTAAAGATCGATTTCAGATCTTAATATTGACCCATAATATTTAAATTGGTCCACATATTATATTACAGGGTGATAGTGTACCCTACCACAGGAAATAATTATAGGTGAATTAGGGGGTACACTTTTCAATGTTAACTAACGCCACGGTATGGGATCTTAATATTGGCCTATAATATTTTAGTTGGTCCAGGTATTATATTACAGGATATTAGTGTACACTTCTACAGGAAATAATTATAGGTCAATTAGGGGGCACAGAGCGTGACCCTAAAGTTTACTATGTATGCCTATGTGAAATAAAGTGCTCTGAGAAGATTAAAATGAAGAAATAAGACTTCTAAAATGCTTTAAAAATTCAAAGACATCTTTCAATGGTTAACTAACGCAAGGCGCGATATCAGACCTTAATATTGACCTATAATATTTTAGTTGGACCAGGTATTATATTGCAGGGTAATAGTGTACCCTACCATGGGAAATAATTATATGTCAATTAGAGGGAACACAATGAGTTCCTGTATTTTACTATGTGTGCGTATCTAAAATAAGTGTCCGGAAGAGCTTAAAATGAGGAAATTCGCCTTCTAAAACCCTTTAAAGAATGGAAGCGCGAAGTCCCTCTTCACTGTTCGCCCGATTTCGGACCTTAATATTGACCTATAATATTTTAATTGGACCAGGTGTTATATTGCAGGTTAATAGCGTACCCTACCAGAGGAAATAATTATAGGTGAATTAGGGGGTACACTATGTATATTTTAAATAGTGCATTAAATCAAGGAAATTCGAAGACACTTTTCAATGCTAACAAACGGCACGATATCTGACCTTAAAAATGACTTAATTCACTATTGATCAAAACGCGGAAATTCGCCTTCTAAAACCCTTTAAAGATAGGAAGCGCGAAGTCACTTTTCAATGTTAACGTAAAGATCGATTTCAGATCTTAATATTGACCCATAATATTTAATTTGGAAAACATATTATATTACAGGGTAATAGTGTACACTTCTACAGGAAATGATTATAGGTCAATTAGGGGGCACACAGCGTGACTCTAAAGTTTACTATGTATGCCTATGTGAAATAAAGTGTTCTGAGAAGCTTAAAATGAAGAAATAAGACTTCTGAAATGCTTTAAAAATTCAAAGACATCTTTCAATGTTTAACTAACACAAGGCGCGATATCAGACCTTAATATTGACCTATAATATTTTAGTTGGACCAGGTATTATATTACAGGGTAATAGTGTACCCTACCACGGGAAATAATTATATGTCAATAAGAGGGAACACAATGAGTTCCTGTATTTTACTATGTGTGCGTATCTAAAATAAGTGTTCTGAGAAGCTTAAAATGAAGAAATAAGCGTTCTAAAATGCTTTAAAAATTGAAAGACATTTTTCTATGTTAACTAACGGCACGGTATCGGACCTTAATATTGACCTATAATTTTTAAATTGGACCACGCATTATATTACAGGGTAATAGTGTTCCCTACCTCGGGAAATAATTATAGGTCTCTTAGGGGGTACGCAGCGTGACCCTAAAGTTTACTATGTATGCCTATGCGAAATAAAGTGTTCTGAGAAGCTTAAAATGAAGAAATAAGCGTTCTAAAATGCTTTAAAAATTCAAAGACATCT
This sequence comes from Parasteatoda tepidariorum, assembly GCF_982258835.1. Taxonomy (NCBI): domain Eukaryota; kingdom Metazoa; phylum Arthropoda; class Arachnida; order Araneae; family Theridiidae; genus Parasteatoda; species Parasteatoda tepidariorum. The sequence goes on along the minus strand of NC_141756.1, from coordinate 121,327,221 downwards.
TTCAATGGATAACTACGCAAGGCGCAATATCAAACCTTAATATTGACCCATAATATTTAAATTGTACCAGATATTATATTACAGGGTAATAGTGTACCCTACCACAGGAAATAATTATAGGTCAATTAGGGGGTACACTATGTATATTTTAAATAGTGCATTAAAACAAGGAAATACGAAGACACTTTTCTATGTTAACTAACGGCCCGGTATCGGACCTTAATATTGACCTATAATTTTTAAATTGGACCACGTGTTATATTACAGGGTAATAGTGTACCCTACCGCAGGAAATAATTATAGGTCATTTAGGGGGTACACAGCGTGACCCTAAAGTTTACTATGTATGCCTATGCGAAGTAGAGTGTTCTGAAAATCTTAAAATGAAGAAATAAGCGTTCTAAAATGCTTTAAAAATTCAAAGACTTCTTTCAATGGTTAAATAACGCAGAGCACGATATCAGACCTTAATATGGACCCCTAATATTTAAATTGAACCAGGTATTATATTACAGGGTAATAGTGTACCCTACCACAGGAAATAATTATAGGTCAATTGGGGGGTACACAATGTATATTTTAAATAGTGCATTAAAACAAGGAAAAACGAAGACACTTTTCTATGTTAACTAACGGCACGGTATCGGACCTTAATATTGACCTATAATTTTTAAATTGGACCACGTATTATATTACAGGGTAATAGTGTACCCTACCACGGGAAATAATTATATGTCAATTAGAGGGAACACAATGAGTTCCTGTATTTTACTATGTGTGCGTATCTAAAATAAGTGTTCGGAAGAGCTTAAAATGAGGAAATTCGCCTTCTAAAACCCTTTAAAGATAGGAAGCGCGAAGTCCCTCTTCACTGTTAGCCCGATTTCGGACCTTAATATTGACCTATAATATTTTAATTGGACCAGGTATTATATTGCAGGGTAATAGTGTACCCTACCACAGGAAATAATTATAGGTGAATTAGGGGGTACACTATGTATATTTTAAAAAGTGCATTAAAACAAGGAAATTCGAAGACACTTTTCAATGCTAACAAACGGCACGATATCTGACCTTAAAAATGACTTAATTCACTATTGCTCAAAACGAGGAAATTCGCCTTTTAAAACCCTTTAAAGATAGGAAGCGCGAAGTCACTTTTCAATGTTAACGTAAAGATCGATTTCAGATCTTAATATTGACCCATAATATTTAAATTGGTCCACATATTATATTACAGGGTGATAGTGTACCCTACCACAGGAAATAATTATAGGTGAATTAGGGGGTACACTATGTATATTTTAAATAGTGCATTAAAACAAGGAAATTCAAAGACACTTTTCAATGTTAACTAACGCCACGGTATCGGATCTTAATATTGGCCTATAATATTTTAGTTGGTCCAGGTATTATATTACAGGGTAATAGTGTACACTTCTACAGGAAATAATTATAGGTCAATTAGGGGGCACACAGCGTGACCCTAAAGTTTACTATGTATGCCTATGTGAAATAAAGTGCTCTGAGAAGCTTAAAATGAAGAAATAAGACTTCTAAAATGCTTTAAAAATTCAAAGACATCTTTCAATGGTTAACTAACGCAAGGCGCGATATCAGACCTTAATATGGAACCATAATATTTAAATTAGACCAGGTATTATATTACAGGGTACTAGTGTACCCTACCACAGGAAATAATTATAGGTCAATTAGGGGGTACACTATGTATATTTTAAATAGTGCATTAAAACAAGGAAATTCGAAGACTCCTTTCTATGTTAACTAACGGCACGGTATCGGACCTTAATATTGACCTATAATTTTTAAATTGGGCCGCGTATTATATTACATGGTGATAGTGTGCCCTACCACAGAAAATAATTATAGGTCAATTAGGGGGTACACAGCGTGACCCTAAAGTTTACTATGTATGCCTATGCGAAATAAAGTGTTCTGAGAAGCTTAAAATGAGGAAATAAGCGTTCTAAAATGCTTTAAAAATTCAATGACATTTTTCTATGTTTACTAACGGCACGGTATCGGACCTTAATATTGACCTATAATTTTTAAATTGGACCACGTATTATATTACAGGGTAATAGTGTACCCTACCACAGGAAATAATTATAGGTCATTTAGGGGTTACACAGCGTGACCCTAAATTTTATTATGTATGCCTATGCGAAATAGAGTGTTCTGAGAAGCTTAAAATGAAGAAATAAACGTTCTAAAATGCTTTAAAAATTCAAAGACATCTTTCAATGGTTAACTAACGCAAGGCGCAATATCAGACCTTAATATTGACCCATAATATTTAAATTGGACCAGGTATTATATTACAGGGTAATAGTGAACCCTACCCTAGGAAATAATTATAGGTCAATTAGGGGGTACACTATGTGAATTTTAAATAGTGCATTAAAACAAGGAAATACGAAGACACTTTTCGATGCTAACTAACGGCACGGTATCGGACCTTAATATTGACCTATAATTTTTAAATTGGACCACGTACTATATAACAGGGTAATAGTGTACCCTACCACAGGAAATAATTATAGGTCATATAGGGGGTACACAGCGTGACCCTAAAGTTTACTATGTATGCCTATGCGAAATAGAGTGTTCTGAGAAGCTTAAAATGAAGAAATAAGCGTTCTAAAATGCTTTAAAAATTCAAAGACGTCTTTCAATGGTAAACTAACGCAAGGCGCGATATCAGACCTTAATATGGAACTATAATATTTAAATTAGACCAGGTATTATATTACAGGGTACTAGTGTACCCTACCACAGGAAATAATTATAGGTCAATTAGGGGGTACACTATGTATATTTTAAATAGTGCATTAAAACAAGGAAATTCGAAGACTCCTTTCTATGTTAACTAACGGCACGGTATTGGACCTTAATATAGACCTATAATTTTTAAATTGGGCCGCGTATTATATTACAGGGTGATAGTGTGCCCTACCACAGAAAATAATTATAGGTCAATTAGGGGGTACACAGCGTGACCCTAAAGTTTACTATGTTTGCCTATGCGAAATAAAGTGTTCTGAAAATGTTTAAAATGAAGAAATAAGCGTTCTAAAATGCTTTAAAAATTCAAAGACATTTTTCAATGTTAACTAACGGCACGGTATCGGAACTTAATATTGACCTATAATTTTTAAATTGGACCACGTATTATATTACAGGGTAATAGTGTACCCTACCACAGGAAATAATTATAGGTTATTTAGGGGATACACAGTGTGACCCTAAATTTTTCTATGTATGCGTATGCGGAATAGAGTGTTCTGAGAAGCTTAAAATGAAGAAATAAGCGTTCTAAAATGCTTTAAAAATTCAAAGACATCTTTCAATGGTTAACTAACGCAAGGCGCAATATCAGACCTTAATATTGACCCATAATATTTAAATTGGACCTGGTATTATATTACAGGGTAATAGTGTACCCTACCAAAGGAAATAATTATAGGTCAATTAGGGGGTACACTATGTATATTTAAAATAGTGCATTAAAACAAGGAAATACGAAGAAACTTTTCTATGTTAACTAACGGCACGGTATCGGACCTTAATATTGACCTATAATTTTCAAATTGGACCACGTATTATATTACAGGGTTGTAGTGTACTCAACCGCAGGAAATATTTATAGGTCAATTAGGGGGTACACAGAGTGACCCTAAAGTTTACTATGTATGCCTATGCGAAATAAAGTGTTCTAAAAAGCTTAAAATGAGGAAATAAGCGTTCTAAAATGCTTTAAAAATTCAAAGACATTTTTCTATGGTAACTAACGACACGGTATCGGACCTTAATATTGACCTATAATTTTTAAATTGGACCACGTGTTATATTACAGGGTAATAGTGTACCCTACCGCAGGAAATAATTATAGGTCATTTAGTGGGTACACAGCGTGACCCTAAAGTTTACTATGTATGCCTA